>NC_066574.1:8179268-8262486 GCF_024679095.1 Eriocheir sinensis | reverse complement strand
AAAACTATGTACATATACTATCCAATGGCTTAAGAAAACTATGTATATATACTAAACTAATTAACAATCTTACCAAGTTTGAAGTCTAAAATAATATATCACCATTCAGACACACCAGTAAATATTTATTCCTCTTCTGAAGACAATACAAAATTCTTAATGAATACTCTAAGACTTGTTGGCTTATTTTGAACCACTTACTCGATTCAAAACAATATGAAGGCTAGCAAAATAACGTGTCTATATTATTTTGTAAAGAGTAATTAATAAATATTCTTCCTCTCAACGAATACATTTTTAATATAGATTACTGTTAATATTACCATTATTGTTACCATTATTTCTGTTATCATAATCATTAATGGTACTGCGCATTTAAACTGCTTATCTTGCACGGTAGCTGGGCCGTATCTGAGGCTACAAAAACTTATTAATATATACAACACAAAAAAGTATTTCCCTAATTAAATAAACAAAAACAATGAGCAAGAAACACCTTGAGGATTACAAAACGTGTTAATATTTAGGAATTAATTAACATTTCCCATTTAAAGAAAAATATAACATTCAACAAGATGACCACGACTTGTTTATATCAGACTACCATTACAGAGACAAAATAATGTTAGATGAAAACTAAAACTTCCTTGTTGGAGACCACATCTACTAGTGTTTAAGAAAAATTACTAATAAACTCCATGAAATATTAAGATGCCTTCCTTACCCCCTCCTTCCCCCGCCTCCCGATGTTCACCCTTCACCCGGAACTAACTGACCAGTGAAATTTTCTTTTGTTTTATGGTTTCTTTATCCTGGTGCGTGAAAAATGACTGAGGCAAGCAACAGTAGCCCACGTAGAGAAGGCCGATGCGCCACGCCCTCCCTGATCACAAGCCATTACGCCCTCATCCGATGATTAACAGAACCACATCCAATTATGAATGGAGTGCGCATCGCCATCAACGAGATTAACATTAATAATTGTGGCTTAAACGCCGTCACCATCGCCACCATTACTAACACCACCATCACCACCTCCACCTCCTCCTCCTCCTCCCATACCTGGCTCACTTACCTCCATTACCACTGACAGCAATATTGTTATCATCATCATCATCATCACCACCACCCCTACATACTTGAGTCACACCATTACCATCACCACCATCACACTCACCGTCGCCATCACCATCAGCACCACCATCACCACCAAAAACAACAACATCACCACTGAAACCACATCCCCTCAACAACATAGCCACCATTGCTACTTACACCTCCACCACAATCACTACCACAACCACCACCACCACTAACAACAACAACAACAACTACAACAACGCATCGTTTTAAATCCCCACGAAGCTACAAAATGTTCTGTCCACGCTAAGAATTCTAAAACCTAATTTCCTGTGTCTTCCGTAAGTCTCTCTCTCTCTCTCTCTCTCTCTCTCTCTCTCTCTCTCTCTCTCTCTCTCTCTCTCTCTCTCTCTCTCTCACACACACACACACACACACACACACACACGATTGCATCACCTTTCCCACACCATCCTCCTCCTCCTCCTCCTCCTCCTCCTCCTCCTCAATGACTAACATCAACACCTTTAATACCACAAACGCACAAAGCCCGTTAACGCACTTTTTCCTCCCCCGCTAAACCACTTAACCAGGAGGTCCTTACGCGGAAACTTAATACTCCACTTTCACACCTGGAGCTGCTAATTAAACTCCGATGTTACCTGGAAATGGCCGCAACAACGAGGACCGCCGCACTCTGCCCTAATGCTTACGACTAGCGGCCTCTTGCAGACTCCTTGTGTTCCCGTGTTCTTTTTCGCTCTCTTGTTGTGTTCTTACGAGGTTGTTATTTTTCCTTGCCTGTGTTCGTGTGCGTGTTTTTCGTTCTTGTGGGCCTACGATTCTGTTGTCGTTGTTGTTGTTGTTGTTGTTTATTCATGTGCCTGTCTTTGCTATCGAGGGACAAGGGAAGAGTGGAGGAGGAGAAAGAGGAGGAGGAGGGGAAGAAAGGAAGAGTGGTATCATTCTTTCTTTAAGTTTAGAAGAAGTAACATTAATACCCGTGCAGGAATCAAGCAAAGTTTCTCAAATTATACAAATACCAATAGAGGATTAGACTTTTTTTTCGCCTTGAAGTGTATCAACAAACACCTACGAGGCAGGCACGGGCGAGGGGCTACCACGAGGCATTGTGATCACGACCTTCCACTTGGTCACTCCAGGATCTTTTTCTTTACCTGTTTGAATTACTTAATCCGTCCGCTGCGACTGGCACGGATTTGGCTTTCACTGGTAGCCTGGTAACATATAGTCCCAGGTCTTTCTCTGCCACTGGTGGATAGTGGAGTGTTTGCCATGTGGTATTAGTGTGCTGTATATCCCCTCCCAAGGTCCATGACTTTACATTTTTCTTCACTGCATTGTAGCAGCCACTTTTTGTTCCATTCCTGTAGCTTGGCGAGGTCTTCTTATAGGAAATCCGCAGTCAAATGGTTAATAACAACATCACCCCTCACTCCTTCCCTCTTCTTTTCCTAACACGAGGCGACGAGAAAACTCTACCTGATCACTCCAGTAACATTCTTTTATCAAGCTGTTAGAAAATTGAAAGGACTCTCCCTTCCTTCCCTCCTCCTCTTCCTCCTCGTCCTTCTCCTCCTCCTCCTCCTCCTCCTTCTCCTCTTCCCGCAGTAAGGCAAACTACTGGTGGAGTGCGTCACTCAGTCCGTGGACAGACGCCTCAAACATGCACGGTTGTGTCAGTAAGCCTTTCCGCCACGCGAGTGTTGGTCTCCGGCAGGAGTATGACGGGCTAGAATACAGCCGCATTCTCATCCATTCTGAAGTTTCATTTTTACGAGGAGAAGCAAAGTAAAAATTGAGTATTAGCCTTAAGTGAAAGTTATCCACATCGAAGTCAATAATAGCCGACTTTCTGATTAAACTCTTTGCCAGGAAAGCTTTCTTAAATAACATAATGAAATAAGACAAAATTAAGTGACAGTTATTTACGTAGAATAAGAAATATACATCTTTCAAGATTAAGTATCACATTGACCGCTCAAGCAAGGCCTTTTTAATTGAGCCCATAATGATTACTAAATCCCAGAGAGGGTATTGGAGCCCTGTATAAATCACCGAGTAGGTAGCGTGATTGTAAGGTGACGGCGGCGCCCGTGACAGACGCGATCAACAGCCTTGCCAGCTGCGCGATGATAATTCTGACATACGATATTCAAAACAGTTTCTGTAATGTTAATTTACCCTTTCCAGACGTACAAATTATAATCTCTTCTTAGTGCGAACTGGGATCCCCATGAGCAAAGACGGCAGAGTTTACCTTCTGGAGTCTTGGCCAGCAGATACGTTGCCCAAGAGCGTTAGAGCAAAACATTTTTAACCAGTGGGTCCTCCCCGTAATGACATATATCAGAGGTGAACACTGACTCAGTCTCAGGGTAGGATAATGAGAGGTAGCTGAAGATGAACGGAGAGATCAGTGCTAGGAATCAATACAATGGATCAGAAAAACTGTAAACGGATAAAAGAACCGACAATAGTAGGTAATACAAGAAAGGCACTTTAAATCAAGAAATGGGACCGGCCAAGATACATAATATAGACAGACAACACATGGACAAAGATGACAAACTGGGAAACAAATTATACAAAAAGGCGCAAGGGAAGGCCATTCACAAGATAGCGCGATGAAATTAAGTGTACGGAGCATTCACATCGATGCTGCAAACTGAAGGACAGAAACTAGTGGAAATATTTGGTATAGGCCTATGCTCTACAGTGGAAAGATACATGCTGCTGTTTCTGATGATGATGATGATGATGATGATGATGTTAATGAGGTAGAGGAGGAGGAGAAGGAGGAGGTAAGAAAGGAAGGAAGGAAAGAGAAAAAACGTAGGCTTGGAAAGAGATTAATGAAAAAGCAATACAATACAAATAAACAAATAAATAAGCAAATAAACAAGCTCAAGGGACAATGTGACGGAGATGAACACCGCGACCACGCGCAGCTAAGTATACCATATGTCCCCAAATTTAGCTTCACCTTTTATTAAGAAAGAAAGAGACAAAAAGAGATACCAAGGAACATGAAAATAAACAAGCAAAGCGCGAACACAACTCCTCCCAACAAAACAAACCTAATTAATGCAAAAAAAACAATCCTCTCCATCGCCTCTCTCGGCCCATAACAATAATAATGACACTAAGTACCTGCAATAACAGCACATGATAATTACACTACGATGTAATTAACGCAAATATTTCTCAGCCTCTATAATTACGGGGCGTCTCTCAGTGGTGATAATGCTTGCTAATTCCAGGACATTCAATTACTTAATATTACTTTAGTCTCCGCTTCAGTCGATTTATCCCCGTTTTCTATCTCCATAATTTCAATCTTTTTCCACAATGTTTATTCTTCTTTCACGGTTTCTCTTTTTCCTTTGCGCTTAACGGTCTTATACTATTGAATTTCTCACAAGCTTCACCCATCAAAGCTCTTCCTACATGCTCTTCTATACAAAGCTCTAGAATACTTGATTTATCTTCATCTTCCTTGGGCTTTCCTTCGTCATCACAGCTATTCTTTTTTACCATGTTACCTTCTCTAAAATCATCGTCCCATCAACTGTTTCCCGGTTTATTTTCTTTTTTATCCTTTAATGTTTTCGAGTGCTTTATTTCTAACCTCTCTCCTTTTTATTCCTTTCCTAACTCCTCCCTTTCACTCGAGTCCTTCCATGTCCTTTCCTCGCCTTTCTCTATCTCACAGTACGTAATATATTTATCGTCCCCTTCTGTCTATTTATCCTCCTTCACTTATCGCTCGTTGACTTATCGGTATTATTATGATGAGAGAGAGAGAGAGAGAGAGAGAGAGAGAGAGAGAGAGAGAGAGAGAGAGAGAGAGAGAGAGAGAGAGAGAGAGAGAGAGAGAGAGAGAGAGAGAGAGAGAGAGAGAGAGAGAGAGAGAGAGAGAGAGAGAGAGAGAGAGAGAGTAATTTGACAACAAGGGAAAGAGTCACAAGTAAAAGGCAAACGCCTGCAAGTACATTACCTTTCTGCTGATTCTCAAGAAGAGTTAATTGCAGTGTTCCAATCTTCTAAAACAGCGCATTTTGAAAGACAGACAGACTGCAAAGTACTCTGCAGTAATAATTGATGCCACGCCAAATTCATCGCATGTTGAGCAAGCAACTTTCTCGGTGCGCTATATAATCCAGAATGGATCTCAGTTTGATATTGTGGAAAGATTCCTCAAATTTGCAGATTGTAGTGACAAAAGCGGACATGAGATAGCTCAGATGATTGTTGCCACACTGCAGGAGCATGATATTCGAGCACAGGCCTATGACAATGGAGCAAACATGGCTGGGAAGTATAATGCAATAATAATGGTGCAAAAGCAAAAATACTTCAACAATGTCCAAAAGCTATATTTTCACCATGTGGTTGCCATACACTCAACTTGTGTGGAAATGATGCTGCAGTAGGCATCCCTGAAGCCATCGCGTACTTTGGAACTGTACAAACTGTTTTCAACTTTAGCTCCAGCCCAAGGCGATGGGAAATGTTACTGAATCGCATTGGCTGCTCTCTTCATGGCATATCTGGCACACGATGGTCTGCTCGTGTTGAGAGTGTGAAACCCATTGCAGCTCACCTACCTGGAATCAAATTAGCACTGGAAGACCTCTTAGAATTGAACCTAACTGCCAAAACAAGAACGGAAATTAATGGAGCTCTGACTTATGTTACATCCTTCATTTGTGTGATTATGTCTGTCATATGGTACAAAGTCTTAGTTCCAGTTGACTTCAGTAATAAAGTTATTCAAGCCAGAGATGCAACACTGGATGTTGAAATGTCAAACATAAAGGGATTGATTGTAGAACTGACAAATCTTCGAAATAACTGGAAATCTATGTGGAAAGAAGCAAAGCTGGTTGCCTCAAACCTGGATATCGAAGTGAAACTGTATCGCACAAATGGAACTAAATGCAAAAGAAAATTTCATGCTGACGGTGATGTCACAACAGATGCAGATTTGTCAGAACTAAATGAAGGAGATGAGTCACCAGAAGAAGCATATCTTAGAAAGTCTGTGTTTTATGAATTATTGGATAATGTAACTGCCGGACTGAGTGTAAAGGTGGCGTCACACAGGGCAAATTTCTCCCAACTTGTTGCTCGTTTTTGTTGGCGGTTGGGCAAAATGAACAACCACCAACAAGATATGGCGGATCGCGAAGGATGGACAACGGTTGGTTGGTTGGTTGGTTGGGAGAAATCGGGGTTAAATGGCATTCGTGCTACAAGCTGTAAATGTAAGTTGAAAATCAATCATCGTACATATTTACTCAAATTGTCAACTGTAAAACTCCAAAAACCGACGTACATGTGCAAGTATGTGTTAGTGATTTATTTGTCCACTGTGTAAAGTTATTTATAGCACTCAGCTGACTGTGATGGTATGCTGGGCGGAGTCTGTGCCTGGCGCGAGGCAAACAAACTGTTCTGGCGCTTCTGCAGTCGTAGCACATGCTTCATTATGTGCAATGCAGCAGCACAATCTTCTAAAACCTCAATAACCTTCCGATTCATGGTAAAGTATTCAGAAAGGAAGCGGTAAGACGTGACGTGCCATGAGCCAGGCGGGGCTATCAAAAAGTCGCCGCGTCGTGGTGCCAGTCTGGCATCCGCCCAGCTTCTTGCCAGTGCCCGCCCGTGTACCTGTCCGGGATGGCCGACTTGCCGCTGCTTCTGCTGGCCTCGATCCTCATCGCGGCGGCTGCTGCCGCCTACCAGCCCATGGGACCAGAAGGAGCAGCAGAGCCTCAGTGGAGGCCACAGGGGCCGCACACTATTTCAGGTGTGCGAGTTAAGCGAACTCCCTTTGCACCTCCGGGATCCGGTCCCCCAGGACCGCCTGGCTGGTCTGGACACTATCCTGGACGGGGTCCGGTCCAAGGACCCCCTGGTCTAGCGCCATGTCAGGCGTGCATCAGAACTTGTTATGTACCAGTTGATTGTAAGTGTGTCCCTGATCTTCAGTGTTTACATAAGGAACTTATCAAAGCCAACATACCCCTTCCGTTACTGCCCCTCCCCCCCGCCCTCCCTTGGAACCCCGCTGCCGCAGCACCCACCACTACCCCTGCAGCAGAGATGACAACAACCACAGCCAGATTCCAGACTCTACATTGTCCCCAGAAGTGTCACAAGCTCGGGGAAAATGGTGTGTGTGTTGAGGTCTTCAACTGCCGCTTTCAAGCTGACCACAACGTTACTGGCCCAGCCACTTCCACTGGGCCCTCACACAACGTTTCCGAGACCTGGGAGTCGACACCACAACCTAATTTTGCTGACCGACTCCAGGAAGTCCTCATTCCGCATTTACTGTTGTCCGTTACCCTCCTGGTGGTGTGGCTGTAGCCCTGCTCACACTTGTTCATGGAGGTCAGCGCACTATGTTGTACAGGCGTGTGGGCCTTCCATGAGAAAACCTTTCCTGAGTGTTGAAAATTCGTATTGCTCTCGGTCGCATGACGCCACAGACAAAGACGAGGAACCGTGAGGCGGGAATCAAGGCATAAACCGCGTCATGTCCTCCAACAAGAATCATAAGCGATAGAAACGCTTACGCCATCCTATAGTTATATTTAGCATGTTAGACCTCATCTCATTATGTTATGCAGTTCTGATCTCCATATTGAATAATGGACATCAGTGTGCTAGAATATAAGCAGAGGATGACAAAAAATGGTTCACGGGTTGAAAAACTTGCTATATAAAGAAAGCTTGGCTAAAACTTACATTCTCTAGAAAAGCGAAGAGCACAAAGAGACTTGCATGAAGGTTACAAGCGGATGAAAGGCTTCAACAAGGGTTATGTCAGTAAGGTAATGATTGCAAAAGAGCAGGGTAGGGCACGTTCAGATTTAACAAAGACAGACAAAATATAGTTTACAAATAGAATGGTGGATGAGTGCAATGGCTTGGCAGTCATGTTGTGAGCGTCAATCAGATAGGTACCTTTGAGAAAAATTAATATCAGTTCATGGGTGTGGAGGCCAGATGGTGACGGGTGACGTTAGGTTTACAGAGGCTGTCTTGTGTGGGACGATTAGCCTCTTGCAGACTCATTATAGTCTTATATTCTTGTGTTCTTACCCTCGTTAACTTGAAAACAGTGCATGCCGTACTGCGGTAAAGTGTGTGCAAAGGTGGATCGGTGCAAATTACTACCGAAAAATTCAATATTATGATGACAAAAGTTTGTATATTTGTGCTGATTTACATAAATATGAAGTATCGCTGATAAATAATCTTAACATAATTATAGCAACCTCATCTCAGCTGAATTTAAAGCTAAACATTTGCTTGGTTACGTGTTTCTCTGGAGATCTATTTCCCTTAGCTAACCTCCAAACATTTGGAATTATAGATTAATGTATTGGCCATTGCAATAATAAAAGATGTCCTGAGCGTTGATTTATCAATACCCAGTAAGTACATTCTGATAAAGAGGCAAGGCTGTTCCAACAACGTGATGACGTCACCTGGGAGCGGCGTCCTCACGCATCCTCGAATGTACCATTTCATCCTTGGTCTCAGTGTGGTGCCGCTGTGTATCACTTTGCTTGCATTGTCTACTTATTGCAGTATAATGTAGTACATGGTTGTAGTTTATGAGTTGCATGCAACAAAATACCATCAGTAACCAACCCGTTAGTAACCAACCTAAGTCTTTCATTCACCATCGATTTTTTTTTTCTTTTGTAAATTGTAAAGGTATATAATTTGTCAAATAAAAAATCTGCCAATTCATCAGCCTTTTAAATTGTCACCTCACCCAGTGTTTCACAAGGCCGCAAAGGGTTGGTGGTAGAGACCTGGGCTGCTGAACCAAGGATCGAGGGTCTCCCAGGACAACAGATGCGGACCTATTTTGTTTTGGGGATATACCTAAACATAAAGGGCTCGAGTTAGGAGAGGATAACGGGGATGCCATCGACTTCCCACACACCCCACCCCACCCCCGCAGAGCAGTTTCTGACAAAAGCAATTTACCTCGTAAAAAACTACACTGACTTTTTAGGCTCCCTTTTGAATTAATGGCTCGTATTTTATCCTAAGTAGCAAATGGACACAATCCTTCAGTCCTGGGGTAGACCGCCCTCCCTGACCTTATTTTACAAACCGAACTCCCCAAGGGAAGAGGATAATACATGTTGTAGCAGTCGTTCATCATACCGAAGCTCAGTGAGAGGATGGATGGCTTCATGCTTAACATAAGAGGTGATCTGCAGCACCCCCGCTCCCACCAGTACTTGCCATGAGGGACGCGAACACCACCACGCTCAGCGGCTATAGCGTAAGCCTCCAACTTTACCTGTTCATACTCACGGGAACTATCTCACCATGAAGATTATCCGCCAGCTATCTTACTTACAATTCGGATGGTGTCTAAATAGCTCTTCCCTCCTATAGCTTAGCGTGGAGGCGAACGAGTGATGATAATGCAGAGGATGGACTCGACCAGAGGCACGGATGACTGGTGGATGGAATGACCTGAACAAGATGCGATGGAGGGCTAAAGAAAGTGGAAATGTGGACAAGGTAAGACAAAGAAAGTAACAGAAGTGACGAGGATCGCGTAAGGACGCCGGGTGGAAGGTATAAAGGTGAGGAACAATCCCATTCATCAGTATTCCTAATGGCAGGTATGCAACGCTTTGCCACTCTCCCGCTATTTGCCTCGCGTCCAATCAACTCATTACCCCCGCCCGTTTACTAATGACACCCTTCACTTAGCCGTTATTACTACAAGGTAACGAGAGAGTGAGGAGCCGTCGGCAGCTTCATCCTCTCTTCAGTCCCTGCCCTTCTGCTGACTGTGTGTGTGTGTGTGTGTGTGTGTGTGTGTGTGTGTGTGTGTGTGTGTGTGTGTGTGTGTGTGTGTGTGTGTGTTTTCCAGCATGGGAGGAGTCACATGGTAAAACTTGACTCATCTTGGCCACGGAGGGATTCCCTTGGTGGGGCATCGGAACGGTGCGCGTCGTGACGCTATATAGTCTGCAGCCTCTGTCAAGCTGTGCCAGTTGTCCGCGGTGTCCAGGGTCTGCAGTGTTTGAGCTTGTCCGAGATGGGTGTTCCATTGTTGCTCCTGTTGGTCTTGACCATCCATGTCACAGGGCTCTCTTCTGCCGCCTATCAGCCCATGGGACCTGAAGGACCTGCAGGACCTAAGCTGGGGCCACAGGGGTCACCGATCAATCCAGGAATTCGAGACAAGCGGAGTCCCTGGGGACATTCGGGACTTCCAGGACCCATTGGCCCCCCCGGGCCATATTCTTCCGGAGCAGGATCACATGGACCAATCCGTGGAAGGCCGGGATTGGCTCCGTGTCACCAATGCATTCGCCCGTGCCATAAGACAACCAGAAACTGCAGGTGTGTCCCGGACATGAAATGCCTTAGGGAACGCAGTCGACGGGTCAACCGCAATCGGGGGACCCAATAAGGCAACAGGCCCTCAACTCGGGAGAAAAAACTTACCTGGCCTGACAAGACTCCCGGCCCGACCAGGTAATGGCAACTGCTGAGGATTACCTGCAATACTCAGCGCCAAAGTCTAAATGACGGTGCTGAACACGTGGGCAGCAGCGTGCGGAAAGATCAGACAACAGAGAAACATTGATGACTTGTGTGCATCATTTCGTAAAAATTATATTATCACATGAGGAGAGAACAAGTAACCAATCCATTGTACATTAAAGCTGTCGAAATATAACGCTTCTTGTTATTACCTTGCACACATTCTTGTTTTGGGAAGGCTTTTCATTCGTGTGTATGTGAATGAACATTACGATCATAATTATAATCGTTGTTTTACTCTCCTAGTCTAAAGACAGGGGCGCACACACACACACACACACACACACACACTCACACATCACTGTTTGAAGTTCAGGTTTGCAGTACGGAAATCTAATCATCTGGAAGCTGGGGAGCGCGGCGCAGCGGGCATGAAGCACCGGCCTTCCTCAGGATGCACAACAGATAACCAACCCCACCATGCTCTTTTTTTTTTTTTGTCGCCACTCATTATAAAATAACTCCAACCTGAAGCCACACAAATCTATTCATTCGGCCATTTATATGCATCTATATTTGATATTGTATAGATTTTATCATCAAACTTTTCGGGTGGAAACATCATTAGTATTTGCATCACCATCATCATCAGCCGTTGTTTATCCACTACAGGGTAAAGGCCTTTCCTAACGTTATCCACCTCTCCTGGTCTGATATTAGCGGTCAGGGAGGGACTGTGATAGTGGGAAAGTCCAGTTTCGTCCAGGGCTATGTTGGTCTATACACAGGGAGCTCAATTTAATCAGCACGATAAAGACCTACAAAATGAAGCTACATAAAGTTATTCACGATTAGAGTTAATAAGTGCATCAAAATTACTGAAGCTGCCATGGGAACACCGAGTGGCCTCTTGCAGGGGCCTTAATTATTTATTTTTTAATCATGTTCTTTAAAGGAAACGTATCTTACATGATGCCATAAAGAATTAGAGTTGGTAGGCGGTGGCTGAGTGGTAGCGCGCTGGGCCCACATTCACCGCGTGATGGACGACGCGGGTTCGAATCCCCACGCTACCTCCTGGGATTTTTCAGTCGCCGCCGAGTGACTTAAAACTACCCACATGCTGTCCTGAAGACCACCCATCAACCCAGACTCTAGAGGAAGCCGTCCAAGTGAATCAAGAACGAGTTCCGGAGGGCAGCATGAGCCAAGAGAAGATGGCGCCACTATAAACACTTGCCTGCGCCATGATGGGCTGGGGCCGACTACTATCCAGGCCCCTCAAGAGAGCCTACCGGCGCAATAGGCGTACACGTGAAAAAAAAAATGTCTAAAAGTTTATGACGCAAAAAAGACATGACAGCGTCTAATTCGAATAAAACTTCCATCGTCTTTGTTTTGTGTTTCGCTAGCACGTCCTTGAACCCCAGACGAGAAGACGCCTCCACTCACCACCACCAACACCACCACCACCACAACCACCACCACCACCACCACCAACAACAACAACAACAACAGGAACTTCAACGACAACAACATCAACAACACCAACACACACAAAAAAAAACGTCTTTGAACCTCAGAGGACGAGAGAATGTTACGCACCACCACCACTGACATAACACGACGATCACCACCACTACAACATCACCACCACCGCCATCACATCCACCACCCCTACCACAACACTTCAACCACTGCAACAAATCCATCAACACCACAGCAATACTACACCACCACCACCACTGCCTCACCACTGCACGGTACATACCACCTCCACCGCCACCACCACTATAGACCACCACTATCGCCACAGAATCAATAACACCACCACCACCACCACCACATCACCACCACCCCAACATTACCACCGCAGCCAGCGTCAAGCAGGCGGCAGCATTAAGCAGGTGACGCGAGATAACGTGGCGTGGCATAAGCGGGAGCGGGACTCCCTCGGCGGGCAGGGCGGGGCGGCGCCGCGTCTTGTGTAATGCACAACTCCCGGCCGCCCAGTGTGTGCCTGTGTGCCTGCCCGGGATGGCCGCCTTGACGCTGCTTCTGCTGGCCTCGGCCCTGCTCACCGCGAGGCCTCCTGCTGCCGAGGCCAGAGAGCCTATAGGACCTGATGGAAGAACTGAACCTCAACCGGATTTACGTGGGCAACAAGGTTTTCCAGGGATACCTGGCAGGCCAGGTTTCCCTGGTCCGCCGGGTATCCCTGGTCCGCCGGGTCCCCCTGGTCCGCCTTCCGTAGTGCATGTACACTGTGCACCTTCAGCAGAAACTCTGATGTCAAGTCACCCCTGCAATGATTCCTGCGACATCAAGATCGGCCACGAATGTCACAAGATCGAGTACTGTTACATGCTCAAAGACACCTTGTTGAATCACGGCATAGATATACCGGCTACAAGGGCTCCTGAGCTCCAACGGCATGGAACCACCACTACAGGTTTGACGTTTCCTCGAGCAGCCTTCAACAAAGCTGATCCAACGGACACCAGCGCTGGCGGGGGGTCACAGGCCGCCCTCCTTCCACAGTTACTTGTGTTGCTCACGCTGCTGACCTTCAGGCTCTAGCGCCTCACACCGCGTGGACCTGCAAACAGATGTGCTTCGAGCGTATGTACCTTCAAGCGTGTGTATCTTAAGAAATGTGTACCTTCAATCGGGTGCACGTGCAGAAAGGTGTACCTTCAAACGTGTGTACCTGCGGGCGTGAGAATCAAGCTACAAAGACGCAACTTTTTAATCATATAATGTTAATAAAACGATAATCTTTAACGTTATCTTAATATCCCAACTGTAATTAAGGAACACACACACACACACACACACACACACACACACACACACACACACACAGCAGTTTGAAGCCTTGGCATTGAGCACCGAGAGATGATTTTCGTAATAACTGGATCGTGAGGGAAATCTAAGCAGGAAACAGCATCACCTCTCCCCGAGGATGTTGACAAGTACTGGCACCACTTACTGACTTGTGATTCACCCCGAACAAAAGATACGCTCAGCTGCTATGAACGACAGACAGGTTGGTTGACATTGGCGCCGATATCAGCCACAGAGAATGACGCCAATAGGGTTCACTGGTGGTATTGTCTGTCTGTGTGGCTGTGTGGCTGTCTTCTGGCTAGTTTGTATGACTGTTTTTTTTTACAACAAAGGAGACAGCTCAAGGGCACTAAAAAGAGGAAACAATAATAAAAAAAAGCCCGCTACTCGCTGCTCCTAAAAAATAAAGAATCAAAAGAGGTGGCCGAAAGAGAGGTCAATTTCGGGAGGAGAGGTTGCTGACTTGGGTGTTTGTGTGTCTGTGCATGTTCGTTTCGCTGTCTTAATGAGTGTTTGTCTGTTTGCTTGTCAGTCTGTCTATCTATTTATCTATCTATCAATCCTTCGGTTTACCTTTCATTCTCTTTGCTCTATCTGTCTACGTAACTCTCTCTCTCTCTCTCTCTCTCTCTCTCTCTCTCTCTCTCTCTCTCTCTCTCTCTCTCTCTCTCTCTCTCTCTCTCTCTCTCTCTCTCTCTCTCTCTCTCTCTCAAATATAGTTCAGTTACCCCTCAACTATCACGAACGTATCTATGTACACTACAACCAACACCCGCACTGCGACACACACACACACACACACACACACACACACACACACACACACACACACACACACCGAGTCTTACACGTGAGAGAAAAATTATTGAGCAGAGTTATTTTTTTTTCTTCTCTCTCTCTCTCTCTCTCTCTCTCTCTCTCTCTCTCTCTCTCTCTCTCTCTCTCTCTCTCTCTCTCTCTCTCTCTCTCTCTCTCTCTCTCTCTCTCTCTCTCTCTCTCTCTCTCTCTCTCTCTCTCTCCCTCCACCTCCTCCTCCTTCATCATTCCCTTTCTCTTACCCCCCTTTTCTCCCTTTCTTTCATTCTCCTCTCCTCTATTGCTTCTTTCCCCTCCTCTCTCTCCCCTTTTTGTCTCTTTTTTTTTCCTCCACTTCCCTCTACCCTTCACTTCCTTCTTCTTCCATTCCTCTATCTCCCCCCTTTCTTTTCATTTTCCCTCCTCCTCTCTTTCCTCTCGGTTTCACTTCCATTTCTACCCCCTTTTTTTTTTCCCTTCCCCATGCATGTTTTTTACCTTTCCTCTCAACCTCCTCCTCCTGCTCCTCTTTCTCTTCTTCCTCCTCCTCCTCATTTCCTCTTCCTCTCCCACCACTGTTTCCCTCTTGTCTCCCCTCAAAACGTCATAACCAATACTACCAAATCTTTCTTTCCTCTCACCTGTAATTCCCAGCAGTGCCTTATCTTTCTTTGCTTTCGTATAGGTCAGAAAAAAGCAAACAGTAAATATGAATAAAAATTAAAAAGCTGGGACATATCTCGCGGCGGTCACTGAGGGGTCTTGGTTTTTTTTCCTTACTCTACCTCTCGTTGTTTTGGTGTTGTTTTTTTGCATTTTTTTGTTATTGTCTGGGAGATGAGTTTATTTTTACGAAGAGGAGGAGAATTATAATCTGCACTGTGCCTCCCTTCCTCCTCTTCACCTCCACAAACACTCCCTCCCTTCCCCTCTCCTCTCTCTCTTCCCCTTTTTCCTCCTCTTCCTCCCTCCTCCCTTTTCCCCCTTTTCAGTTCCCTCCCCAACTTCCCTTCTCTTCTCTCTTCCCCGTTTCCCTCCTTTTTCCGTTTTCCTCCTTCCCCTCTCTCGTCCTCCACCCCCTTCCCCTCTCCCTCCTCCCCTTTTCCCTTCTCCCCCTTCACCTCTCCCTCCTCCCCTTTTCCCTCCCCTCTTTTCCTTCTCTCACTTCATCTGTCCAACGCCTTTCTCTTTTTCTCTCTTTTGTTTTTATTTTATCATGACTGACAAAATTAGAAAATAAAAAATGAAGTATAGAGTATTGCTACAACAGAGTTCAACGAGATGAGGGAAAGTCTCTCTCTCTCTCTCTCTCTCTCTCTCTCTCTCTCTCTCTCTCTCTCTCTCTCTCTCTCTCTCTCTCTCTCTCTCTCTCTCTCTCTCTCTCTCTCTGTTCCTTTTCCCTTTCTTCCCTTTCCACCGCCAAAGGAAGGGACAAACGCAGGGCGACACAGCGGAGGCCAGGCCATCCGTTTCCATTGGTGGCCGTACGTGGTCGGGAGGGTCGTGAATTTTCATGCGAAGACCAACAACATTATGTGTAGATGGGACCTCTGACAGCCTATCCCGATGACCTAAGCCGGACGTTTGTCACTGTGTGTGTGTGTGTGTGTGTGAGAGAGAGAGAGAGAGAGAGAGAGAGATGAGGAAACCAGAGAAAAGAAGACAAGTAAATATGTATCGAAAACAGCAAACCAATAGCCCCACGCATACGGAGAGAGAGAGAGAGAGAGAGAGAGAGAGAGAGAGAGAGATTTAGTAGCGACGGAAATATATTAACGTCAGAAAAAGCTAAGTGAGCGAGCACCGCCGGCAGGTAAGTAAAGAGAAAAATGTTAAGTTTGTGTGTGTAAACTAATTTTCGCCAGAGGGAGGTGGGAATATTTCAGAGAGAGAGAGAGAGAGAGAGAGAGAGAGAGAGAGAGAGAGAGAGAGAGAGAGAGAGAGAGAGGAGGGGAGGATGGGGGGAGGTCAAAACGAAATCCAGAAGTGTATGTTGATCTCCGCAGGAAAGGAAGAAATCGAGTCTTAGTTTGAAATTAATTAAAAAATATTATTAATGTGCAAATGGGTTTAATAGGGAGAAGGAGGTGACGAAAGGTAGAGAGTTAATGTGAAAGGGAGGGAGGGAGGGAGTGGGAGAGAAGATGAAAAGATTATAGTGTTGGGGAAATCTACGACTTGGAGAGAAACCAATCACGTCTCCCGGGGTAAAACACACACACACACACACACACACACACACACACACACACACACACACACACACACACACACACACACACACGAACAAAACAAAGGATGCGATGTGGATAAGAAAACCTATGAGATGACCTTTTGAGGCTGGGATCTCCGACACGTGGGCGGATGCAGCTGTATCCGAGGTCTTGCTTAATAGTGTCACACGTTTGGGGCATCACACGCTGACATTTGATAAGGCTTACGTAAAGATGGTGGGTATTTCCATGGGTGGCCGTTTTATGAGCCTGGTGATAGTTTGACACGCCTTCTGCATCATGAATGTGAAAACGCCCAAAAGAACCTTACTATAATCTCCTTTGTGGCGGATATATTTGTTTTGAGTCGATAGCGTCTGAGAATATGGAACCTTAATTCTTACCCCACGCCTCTCATTCAAGCCCGTATTCTTAAACACTTCGCCGCCCATGTACATGTATTGGACAAGGCTTTCGTAGGAGTTTGGGGTATTTCCAGGGGTAGTTATATGGCCCTGGTGGTAGTGTGACCCTTCTTCTGTACCATGAACCTGAAAAAACACTCCCAAAAACCCGATTAATCTTTTCGACCAAAGGAAAACGTTCATGTGAGAAGAGAACGTTTAAGAATACCGACATTAGCCACTACACAAAGACACGCTGATGATGATTCTGTTGTGAAGAGATAAAGACATCCCACGACCGAGCTGTGATGACATACACGACCTTTACTCATAATGTCGGTGATGATAATACTCGTAACAAGAACAGATAAGTGGAAGGAGTGTTGCAACATGGGTAGATTAGTGGTAGATAGAGTAGTGGGGTTAGGATAGCAAAGTAGTGGCGGTGTTAAAGATACTTAGAGGCAACAAAAGCAGATTGATGGTATGGATGGAAGGGGTTGAGCAGGGGTGGTATGAGTGGTTACAACATGGGTAGATTAGTGGTAGATAGAGTCGTGGGGTTGGGATAGCAAAGTAGTGGCGGTGTTAAAGGTACTTAGAGGCAACAAAAGCAGATTGATGGTATGGATGGAAGGGGTTGAGCAGGGTGTCATGAGCTCCCTCCTTCCCTTTTCCCTTCTCCTTCACCTCTTCTTCCTCCCTCCTCAATTTTCCCTCCTCCCTTTTCCGTTCCCCCCCTTCCCCTCTCCCTCCTCCCTTTTCCCTTCTCCCCCTTCCCCTCTCCCTCCTCCCCTTTTCCCTTCTCCCCCTTCCCTTCTCCCTCCTTCCCTTTTCCCTCCCCTCTTATCCTTCTCTCACTTCATCTGTCCAACGCCTTTCTCTTTTGGTCTTATTTTATCATGACTGGTGGGTAGGAGAGGAGAGAATGAAGGAAGCTGTACGGTATGAAATTTAATACTTCAATTGATTTCGTAATGTTACTCTGCGGCGGCCATATTAGTATTGTCGTCCTCTTGTGAATAATGAATGAGAACGGATGCTGGACTTACTCCTTCTCTCCCTTCCTCCATTCCTCTTATTTTCCCTCCGTTCCCCTTCTCTCCCGCCTCCCGCCACCACCTCGTCAGCATTACTCTCTCTCTCTCTCTCTCTCTCTCTCTCTCTCTCTCTCTCTCTCTCTCTCTCTCTCTCTCTCTCTCTCTCCTTCACTTCATCATTATCATAATTCTCTTCTTTCTGTTTCAGTCTCCCCAAGAAATTCACACTCCTCAGAATTCCCGTTTTCTTTCTCCCCTTTTCTACGACTTCTTAATTTTTCTCTCTTAAATTGCAAACTAATTAGTCTACTTTTTATCTGTCTTCTTTCACTGTTATTTTTTATCCGCCATAGAAGACTGGGTTTTTTTTCTTTTTTTTCTTTTTTTTTCTTGTTTTGTTCCTTCGTCGCTGCCCCTATACTTTTCTTGGCCTTTCCATCCGTTTCAATTCCTCTCCTTTGCATCTATTCAATTCTCCTTCCCTCTCTAATGTGATTTAACTCCCCTTCTTCATATGCCTCCGTCTCTTCCTCGATTCTCTGTCCGTTTGTTTGGATGTTTCTGTCTGTCTGTCCTGTCTGTCTCTCTATAATCTTTTTGTCCTTCTGTCTCTCTTCATCTGTGGCTTTCTCTAACACACTCACACTTTGAAGCCTTTCCCTTTTGCCTTTTCTCTTACACACACTTCCCTGTCATGTTCCTTTTCTGTCCCTCAATGTTCGCTCTCTTCCCCTCTTAACCTCTCTTCACATGCTCCCTGCCACGCTTCTTCCACTCTTACCTTACCCCTACAAGCTCTCTTCTAATCCGCCCATATTTGATCTATTACCTATTACCATACTCTTACTGTCAATATTTTTACTATAATCTCTATTCCTCATTTTCCTTTCTCGTTCTCTCCTTTTCCTACCCCGTCTGTTTTTCCTCCTCTTACTTTCCCACCTAATCGTTCTCCCACTTTCAGTCCCCCCTCACCTCCTCTCCCCTTCCACATTTTCCCTCAGTGGAAGTAAAGTAGAAAATTAACTCTAAAACGATGCCTCTTCGACCTTTGATTAAGAGGACGCCAGGGGAAGTGTGTGTGTGTGTGTGTGTGTGTGTGTGTGTGTGTGTAATATCCGGTATTGTGAAGGTCATAGATTGTTTCACTAATCAACATCGTCTCGTCTTTGCTTCACTTTGTAGAAGAAGAAGAAGAAGAAGAAGAAGAAGAAGAAAAGAACAAGAAGAGAAAAAAAAACAAGAACAAACAACAAGAAAAACAAGCAACGAAGAAAGAAAGAAAGAAAGGCAGAAAGAGAGTAAAATAAATCAAGAAAACGGCGATCAAGAAGAAGAAGAAAAAGAAGAAGAGAATATGAGGGAGAAAATGAGTGCGAAAAATGGGCGAGGAAACAAGCCGAGGAGGAGGAGGAGGAGGAGGAGGGATGCCACCAGTACATAAAACTTTGATGGGAAAACTTAGTGAGGCAAAGCAGCCGGCGATCACTGTAACGCACGGGACACCATAAAACTCGGCGCGCCCATAAACAAACTTCAGACTGAGGCGACCAACGTAAGGAAGAAGTATTGCGTCCATTAATCCAGCGGAGCAAGACCTACAAGAGACCCCATGGCCCCCTCCTCCTCCTCCTCCTCCTCCTCCTGGTTCTCTTCTTCCTCCTCAACTCCGATCTCGAAAGTGAAGCCTGGCAATATGTATGTACGTCCTCTTCCTTTCCATCACTCAAAAGAAGTAGTAGAAGAAGGAGAAGAAGAAGAAGAAGAAAAATAAAACAAGACCAAAACTAGAAAAACAAAAAACAAGAACAAGAACAAGAAGAAAAGCGAAACAAAATAAAAATAAACACTTAAAGAAAAAGAGACAACACTTCCAGGAGGACAAAAGAGGTATAAAAATAGGAAAACCCAATAATTCTTCGCGTGAAAGTCCCCGGCATTCATAACGAGAGCGAAAGAAAGCTGTGAAATATTGAAGGAACAGCAGCTTGCGAGGAGATGAAGAAAGATAACTCGGTATGACGCCCCCCAATACCGCTTTCTCCCTCTTCTTTTGATGTATGAAGTGTAAGCAGGCACTTCTTCCCCTTCCTCCCCCCCTCTTCTCCCCCAAACTGTCCCCTTATCGTTCAAAGCAAGAGGAAGGGAAAGAGAGTGATAGAGAGCAGAGAGAGTAGACGAACATTGCTTAACGAAATAAACAAGGTAGAGAGGGAGATTGAGGACTATTTGAAACACCCTCTTTAGTTTTCCTCCCTTCCCCCCTCTCCGGCCCAACCGCCCCCTTGTCGTTCAAAGCAAAAGGGAGAGAAAGAGAGACAGACGAAAGTGGAGATCGAAGTGTATAATGAAACACTACCACCAGGGTCATAAAACTACCCCTGGAAATGGCCACAACTCCTACGAAAGCCTTGCCAAATAGGTGAACTTGGGCGACGAAATGTTTTAAAATACGACCCAAAGTACTGTTTCCTCAGCCTGAACCCCGCATCCCGTCAGGCAAGAAAGAAAGCCGTGAACATAGAAGAAACAGAAACAACGCCTTTTCCCAGGGAGACAAAGGAGAAATGAGAAAAGGTGGAACGCCTCCCTCCGCTCTGCTAACGAAATCTGATCAGTTAAGAGCGAAAGCTGTGAAAATAGATGAAGTAGTATTTTTCACCGAGGGACGAAGAGGGTTAACACAGCATGAAACAGCAGCCAGCCACCCACCCAGCCAGTCATCGTTCGTCCACCTCTTTTCCTCCCCTAAACTGAAATCTCCATGGCGATATATAGCCTACTACTTCTTCTTGTCCTAAACTCCTCCTCCTTCAAAGCGCACGAGAAAGTTGTGAGATATCAAGAACAAAGCATTCGACTGAGAAGCAAAGAGGGAGAACAAGATAAAAGACAGCACCCTTCCCTTCCCATCCCTTCTCTTCCCTTCCTTCCCTTCGGTCAATCCATGAAATCCGACAAGCCTTCACCGTAAAATGAACTCCACATTCTTCAAGCGAAAAGAAAAACCTGGGAATAAACGTAGTGTTTTTTTTTTATTGACAGACAAAGATAGATAACAAGATATGGGACGCCATCTTTCCGTTCTTTGAAGTGAAATCGAACAATATCGTTTCTTCTTGCTGTGAACTTCCCATCATATAAAGAGACAGAGAGAGAGAGAGAGAGAGAGAGAGAGAGAGAGAGAGAGAGAGAGAACTGTGAAAAAGGAAGGAACAACGCTTTCTTATCATTCTGGAACACAAAGGCGAAGGGTATTAACTGAAGAAAAAACACCACTTTCCTCCAAGCGCAGAAAGAAAATCTGAACTAGAACAAACCAACATTTCGCAGACAGAAAAGAGCAGCTGATAACATAAACTTTTTTTTTTTTTTTTTTTACAGCAGAGGAGTCAGTTCAAGGGCATAAAAAAATGTAACAAATGTGAAAAAAGAAGCCCGCTACTCACTGCTCCTATAAAGAGTTAAAGGAGTGGCCGAAAGATTGGTCAGTTTCGGGAGGAGGATGTGGCCCATATCCTCAGACGCTTTCGGCTTTCCCAACCAATACTCCCAAAGACCACAATGGAGATTAGTCGGGTTCCCATTAGTGCTTTTCGTATTCATCCTACCCAACCTAACCTAACCTAGTGTATCATAACATAACCTGACCTGACCTAGTGTATTGTAACCTAACGATATGACCTAGACTATCATAACCTGACCTAATGGTGCAGAGGCCTTGTCAGACTATCACTAGACTCATAAAACTAGTGTACCGTAACATAACCTGACCTAGTGTATTGTAACATGACGATATGACCTAGAGTATCATAACCTGACCTAATGGTGCAGAGGCCTTGTCAGACTATCACTAGGCTCAAAACTGCCCAAGGAAATAAGGTCGATATTTATAAATGTACCAGGCTCCTGTTACGACTGTTTTCCAAGACCACAGAGAAGATTAACTGTTTTTTTATTTGGTTCTTTCCCCGTTCAAAATGCAGAAGTCGGGTAAAACAATCACTAAGGTCACAAAACAGAAAATTGAAATCCCAGAAACTTCTACGAGAGGCTTCTCAAACAGGCAGACTGAGTTGCCGATACGTTGAGGGTCTTTATTTGCGTTATTTGTACATTACGTTATTTGTTTGCCCTTTAGTCTTCACCTCAGAGCCACGCGGAAGGCAGCAACAAGAACGAAGCCAAGGAAGCGTAATAAAGGGACTCACTGTTGGGGGGAAACTTGCTTGTAATTTCAGATGCTCGCTCGTATTCAGTATGCAAATGTTATCACCGCTGCAGTCAATACTTAGTGCGCCGCAGGGATATCTAGCGGTACTTTTTTTTACTTATTTCGCCACTTCAGGGTGCAGGCGCCTATACCTCCCTCCTCAGTGTGTGTATATACGATATTTTGTGAAGAGGTGAAGGTGGACAGGGAGGGAGGGGTGGAGAGTGAGGGAGGGAGGGGTGGAGAGAGAGAGGGAGGGGCGAAGAGAGACAGGGAGGGAGGGAGGGAGGGAGGAAGAGAGAGAGAGAGAGAGAGAGAGAGAGAGAGAGAGAGAGACAGCAGACAGACAGACAGACAGACAGACAGACAAAAGTAAAGAAAGAAAGAAAGAAAAAAAAGAAAGAAAGAAAAGAAAGAAAGAAGAAAAAAAAGGAAGGAAGGAAACAAACAAAAAAACAAAACAGACAGACACAGAAAGACAGAAAGACAAACAAACAGAGACAAACAGACGAATAATGAAAAGGCCAATTCTAGAACACTCAAACCCAAAAATGTCGAAGGCAACTATACAAATATGGGCGTCATGATGAAAAATCGATGTAAACAAAAACCTGGAAATCGCTGAAAAATGACTTAGGCGATTATTTTATGAGGGTGACGATATACTGCTACGATAACTTCTACTCGAGAGCCTTCCACACTGTACTACGAAAATGTCAACCCGATATTGATCTCTCTTCTGGCCTCTATTTCTGTTTTCCTTTGTTGGAAGAGCGTCTAGAGGGTCTTATTGCTCCTGTTTTTGCATTTTGCCCTTGAGCTGCCTCCCTTGCTGTAAAGAAAAACAACAACAGTAGCAATGGAGAGGAGAGGAGTTTCTTAGGATGAAAAGGAGGAAATATACTGAAAATGCCCTCAAACCGCTGTAGCCATTACTTACAAAGGAGGATGAGGGAAATGAACAGACTTAGAGGCGTTTCTTAGGATGAAAAGGAGGAAATATAAACTGAAAATGCTCTCGAAACGCTGTAGCCATTACTTACAAAGGAGGATGAGGGAAATGAACAGACTTAGAGGCGTTTCTTAGGATGAAAAGTAAGAAATATAAACTGAAAATGCTCTCGAAACGCTGTAGCCGAGGGAAGATGAGGGAAATGAACAGACTTAGAGGCGTTTTCCTCCTCGCCTATGATGTGGCGTCGCTGCTTAGTATTCATCTGGTCGCCCACACTAACTCATTCTCCTCGAGGCGTACCGTGCGAAGTGGCGTCCGTAGGGGTCTAAAACGACTGCTGAATAAGGGAAAGTGAAGTGTTTTGCAGTCTAAGTATTCGTTTCGCCAATGATGTGTTCTCTATGATTTTTTTTTCTAACCTAATCTAACTTAATATAACTTAATATAACATAATCTAACGTAATATAACATAATCTAACATAATCTAACTTAATTTGACATCATCTAACCTAATCTAACCTAATCTAACATAATCTAACATAATCTAACTTAATCTAACATCATCTAACATAATCTAACATAATCTAACATAATCTAACTTAATCTAACATCATCTAACCTAATCTAACATAATCTATCATAGTCTAACATAATCTAACATAGGTAATCTAACATAATATAACATAATATAACATAATCTAACCTAATCTATCATAATCTAAACTAATCTAACATAATCTAACTTAATTTAAAATAATCTAACCTAATCTAACATAATCTGACTTAATATAACATAATATAACGTATTCTAACATAATCTAACTTAATATAATACAATCTAACATAATCTAACCAAATATAACCTAATCTAACTTAATCTAACTTAATATAACATAATCTAACTTAATCTAACACAATCTAACCTAATGTAACATAATCTAACATAATCTGACACAATCTAACCTAATCTAACATAATCTAACTTAATATAACCTACTCTAACATAATCTAACCTAACCTAACCTACTCTAACCTAATCTAACATAATCTAACCTAAAACGGCTGCCAAATGATCCAAAGTTGGCGTGTTCACAAGTCTCTGCATTCGTCTCGCCAATGATATCTTGTCGCCCCTTCGTGTTCATTCCGGTGTTCCGTACGGTCTCATTTCCCTCAATCAAAAACACCTTACCTGGGGCTTTACCTGTGCCAGCTTCACACCTCATCTGCAGTCCGTCACGCCACACTACAGCACATTTCTCCTTTATTATAGTTTCTCTCTCTCTCTCTCTCTCTCTCTCTCTCTCTCTCTCTCTCTCTCTCTCTCTCTCTCTCTCTAACGATTGGTACCATTTTCTGCTATTGTCTTGTGATTTTTTTTCCTTATAATCTTTACCTCTCTTTTATGCATGCGGCGCCTTCACACACACACACACACACACACACACACACACACACACAGGGCTCCACAGTGTCCCGGGCCGCCGTCAGCCAATGGGAAATAGACGTCCGGATGAGGCCCAGACTAGTTTCTTGGGAGAGTTGGTTGACTATTGGAAGACTCTATAATTAGGAGGAGATTGCCTTTCCCTTCCTCTTTCTTTCTCTTTCTTCCTCTTAGCTCTTCCTTATCCTCTCTCTCTCTCTCTCTCTCTCTCTCTCTCTCTCTCTCTCTCTCTCTCTCTCTCTCTCTCTCTCTGCTCCCACCATAATTTTTTTTCAATCTTTTTTTCTTCTCCCTCCTCCTCTTACGGCTTCTCATCATTACCCTAACTCATACCTCCCCCTCCCTTTCCCCCTCTCTCTATCTCCCTATACCCTTCCATCACACAGCTTTTTCTTCTTTTTTATACACTTTTTTCTCCTCTGAATCGATTCCAGTCTCGAAATCTTCATTAAGGGGTGCAATTGGACGTCTTCGGGGAATGGGATCGAACAAGCGGGGGTCAGGAACGCAAACGACCATCCAGCTGCGCGAAAGAGGAAACCAATGATGATCGAAGTGGCTTATATTCTAAGGTCCAGTTTTACAGTCCAGCAGTACAGCAAGTTCGTAAGCTCCCCAACCAAACACAACATACTACTTATTGTCCTTTTGTGTTGTGATTGATTTGAATAATTAGAAATTTAATTTTACCACACCACACACGGAATCTGGTATTATTATCTGAAATTGAAAAAAAAAACGATGGAGATTATATGGTGGACCTTGGTTTGGCTTATAATATGAGGCTGTTGTCCTTAGATCGCTGACCCCAAAATAATAAACACACAGCACCACACACATTTTCTAAGTTTCAAAGGATTTCTGGGTATGTCCATTGGTACTTTTATGATCCTTGTGATAGTTTGTGATTCTTTCTTTCTTCTGTATCTGTAATGTGAATACTTTTTTTCATTTCTTTCGTATTTCACACATTTTACACACTACACACATTGGACAAAAGGATTTCTGGGTATGTTTTCATGTGTCTTATGATCCTTGTGATTTCTTGACCCTTCTTCTGTACCACCGTAATGTGAATACACTCAATTCGGAGAGAACAAAGAAAAGAAAAAAAAAATTAAAAAAAAAAAATAAATGGATAAATATTAAGTTTCAATTTTCTAGTATATATCGGTTAATAAGAGAATTGGAAAATAATGCCGCTATTATATAACCAGCAAATGTAACGATTAGCACAATTACACCCTCAACCAACTTTTGATATCAATATTTCAACTCTCATCAACTCGACACTTTCCTTTCCGTCTCCTTCAATATGACTTCAATGGCGCTCCCCTCCGACACCCGCCATCCCTTCCCCCTTTCCTTTCTCTCCCCACCCCACCCCACCCCACCCCACCCCACCCCCACCCGAGGCAATATGATGGATGTCAGTTATCGTGAGCGTGAGCGGTATTCCCACCATCTTTAAAATGTTCATAAAAGTTGGCCGCTCCATCACCAGCGCCTTCCCGAATACTTCTGATATGAGCGGTCGAACTTCGCCTCTTACTCACGCCTTACTGGCCCATGCTATGCCCTGTCCTCCTCCTGGTCCTCCTCTTCTTCTTCCTTCGTCTCCTCTTCCTCCTCCTCATCATCATCCTCCTCTTCTTTCCCTTCCTCGTCCTCCAACTGGTCCTCTCTCCATTGTTCCTTCGCCTCATCTTCCTCCCTCCTCCTCCTCCTCCTCTTCCTCCTCATCTTCTTTCGTTTCCTCCTCTTTCTCTTTTCCATTGTCCTCCAACTGGTCCTCCTTCCATTGTTCATTCGCCTCATCTTCCTCCTCACTTTTTTCGTCATCAATTAGCCCTCCTCCTCCTCATCATCTTCTTTCGTTTCCTCCTCTTCCTTCTCCGCCTCCTCCTCCTTATCATCATCATCATCAGCAGCAGCAGCATCCAGTAATCTCTTCTCTTTGCAGAACGATGCACATATTCATGCCACTGGTGTTTTTTTTTTTTATTCCACCTTTTCCTCTTTCTCCCCTTCCTCTTTCTCCTACCTTTTCTCCTTCGCTTTCTTTTCTTTTCTCTATCTGTATGCTCTTTCTCCTCCTCCTCCTCCTCCTCCCTCTCCTCCCCCTCCTCCTCTTTTTCTACCATTTTCATTATCTTCCTACTCTTCCTCTTTCCTCTCTTTTCCATCTTCCTCCACATTCTCCTTCTTATTTTCAGACTCTTGTTATCACACTACCTTTCGTGTGTTTGTCATTTTCTTCCTTCTCCTCTATCTTATTTTCCTCCCTCTCCGATAGTTTCCTCCCCTTCCAATAGTTTCCTCCTCCTCCGATATATCCCGCCCCCGTTATTTTCTGCCCCCTCCAGTATTTTCCTCACCCTCTGATATTTTCCTCCTCCTCCGATATTTTCCTCCCCCTCCGCTGACATTACTTAATATGCGGGAGCTTGAGGTGTGAAGCTACCTATAATTTTCCTCTCTGTATAGCGAATATTAAATCTTATGTTTAGCGTCCTTTGGGGCTGCGAGTTGATATTCTTCTGGCATGGTAAGTAGTGTGTCTGCGGGCTATTTTTTTTTTTTTTTCTTGGCTGCCTCCTCTGGTGTGCAAAAAAAAATATGGTGCTGGTGGTGGTGGTGTTTGGGGTTAGGAATATATGGGTAGTTTCGGCAATGTCTTTCTACTTGTGGAAATCCTAAGGAATAACGAGAGTAATATTTTAATAGTCTGGCCCGTCTTTCTATAGTTTTTTTTTTCTTACGGAACACTGGCCCATGAGACAACATACTCCATGGAAAGTGAAATGGAGTTAGATCAGCTATAAACTCTCCATGTCTTGGGTAAACCAAAAAACATCAAAGCTAAAAGAACGCCACTGGATATCGAATTCTTCTACGCACAGACTCGGATGGAAAATGATATGCGGGTATCTGCTGGCGTTTATTTCCCCTCAATAACATAATCAGTCACTGTGCCACCTCAGCCTCACAATGTGCAAGCAACAGAATTAGTATTGGCATCCGATATTGGCACAGATTGGCACAGTGGAAGGGGATGGGCGCGGGGAAATGAGAGGGAAAGGAGGATGTGTCGACCAACCAACAACAGCTGGGACCAACATTCCTCACTTCAAGGTAAAGAGAAAGCCCACCTTGACTGGCCACAGCATTATCAATCATGGTAGCTTGTGAGTGGACATTGTCAGGCACAGTAGTCTTAACTGTTACAATCACTTTTTTACATACAATTTGTGAAGGGTAGCCTAGTATGCACACTACACGTCACAGGATACATACAAGTAAGCATAGTAAGGTTCAGATTTCTTTTTTTTTAAGACACGTATTTGTCATAAACAATTAAACTTAACAAATCTAACCAAACTTAACCTAACCTACAATAGCTTGACAACCTAACCTGGTTAATGTTTGTTAGAGGTCTTTCAAAGATTTCATGCACAAGTCTGCCATATCCTTACATAATTTTGATGTGCTATTTAAGAAAATCACAATCATTTCCCACGCAAACCACTGGAATTACCCCTCCCTCACCCAAGAGAAACGACGGTTTACGAGAAACGTCAAACTGACTACACAGAACACACCAAAACCTTTCAGAAATAAAATTGTTTCTTTCTTGAAGATACTAACACGAAGGAAATTAATGTGGTAGGTACTTACAGGGGCGGAAGAACGTGGTGACGAGCAGGGGGACGGAGGGACGGCACGAGTCATGTTAATTGGCGGCTCCAGCACGAGCGACACCCCAGGCTGAAAGTTGAAATAGTATTGGTAAAGGTTCAGTATAACTCCGGCGCCTTAATTTTGGTCTATTTTCTTCCAAACCTTCACAAAACCCTTTGCATACATATAATACATTAGTAGAAGGTGGCGGACAAATACCGCCACCTGTTGTAGGGTGGTTAGTGATGGTAGTGAAAAGGCACATACCTACATGTTTTGGTGGCGGCGGCGGCCATTGGGAGGTAAGCAGTGTTGCCAACGATCCAAAGCTTGGTTAGCGTGGTGCCACCAAAACAAAATGTATGTATATGCCTTTTCACTACCTACCACCATCGCTAACCACCCTAAAACAGGTGGCGGTATTTCTCCGCCACTTTTTACTAATGTATTATATGTATGCAAAGGGTTTTGTGAAGGTTTGGAAGAAAATAGACCAAAATTAAGGCGCCGGAGTTATACTAAACCTTTACCATAGTATTTTAATTATTCCCGTAAAAATAGTGACCTATTGCGACTTAATTCGTCAAAAACTATGTATAAACTAATCTAACCGATCGTAACCTTCCCTAAAATATTAACCTATCCCCGCTAAAACCATATCTAACTGATTCCCGCTAAAATTGTAATCTATCGTCGTTAAGAACTTATATAAACTAACTTTGCCTAACTTAACCTACCGAGATTTAACTCTTTAACTTAGGAGGCTAAGCTACTCTCCCTATTCCCCAAAATAAGTTTTCCCTAAATGACTTAAACTTTTATTAGCATTAAATCAAAATTACAAGAACAGGAATGAGAGCAAAGAAAAATTTAAGACCACGATAAAAACAAAAGTAAAGAGAAGCGATTCATCAAGCATCAAGTCAGAAGAAGGCCATCACAAGACAAGACTACACGGAGCCTCAACACGGACATTACAGTGAGAGCCATAGCAAACATTACCTTACAACTTCCATGATGAATGATCGAGCCATAAAAAGGAAGAGGCTATTTCGTGACCCGGACCCTTGATCCCTGCACCTGAGTGACGGGGAGCTTCTTCTCAACTCTCAGGTACCGGCTTATTGAGGATCTTTATCTAAAACTACCACCACCATGTGTTCTTTTTTTTCCACCTATGTATGCCCATTGCCAAAGCATGTGTTACTAGATTTTAGATAAAGCAGAACGAAGAGGGAATGTTCGTTTTATAATCACTTGTAGCGTCTTAGAGGCTGCACGTGTAAATGGCCTAGGTTAATGGTTTTTTTTAGATTTTAGATGAATCATACGAAGAGGAACGTTCTTTATATAGTTATTTATAGGCTATAGCATACAATTAAATGTGTCTATTTAGCAAACTGGAGAGGCTACACTTGTGTCGACAACCTACATGGGCTCCCGAGTTCTGTACCCATCTCCCAGACCAGTGGTTCCCAAGGCGGTAGAAAGATCTTAAAGGGGGAGTCGGGAGGAATTAGGAGTAACCAATAACTTTTTGCTTTTAACGAAACCTGAATGGCAAAATCTGTCACAAATACTAAGGCTAAGCTAAAGAAACACGTACGCCTTATAGAATCTGATGACGACATTGAAATAAGAAATGTAAACCCGAGCATGGCTTTATTTTGTTAAGAAAGTCGGCGTGTCGGTGTGTGGGGGCCCGCCTGAGCCAAGGGGGCGCCGTCCCGGAAAAGTTTGGGAACCACTGTCCTAGACCCTTTAACCATAGTCGTCTACAGATAACTCTCTTCGCAGTGATATGAGCAAAGCAGAATACCCTGATTCCTACACCAACGCTCATTAACCACTGTAACGTCTAGATATAACATGGTAAATGAAATGTCCAAACCGAGAAAGACAGAATAACCAAACCAATATTTCAGAATTATTGACTGATTGAAAATATATAACTCACCTTTCCTTGCCCTTTGGAAATCGCAAAAAAATACACCTAAGGCCTTTTCTTCCGGGATATGCTGCAATTTCCAGCTGCAGCACAGCCCTGTGCCTGCCAGGTTGTTGACATTCATAGACTCGCGCGCCGCCCGCTGCGCCACCGTTGCAGGGGTTATTTTTTTTTTTTTATAGTAGGGACTGTACGTCGCGTGTGATTGATTGATTGATAGTTTATTGTTGCAGGTAAACAACAAGGGAGAAGGGAGGAACATGGCATCCCAACCCCCAGGCAGGACAGAGTGTGTCCCATCTCTCTTAATACTGTTTACTTTACACTTATGATTATCTTCTTTCATATTGTTTTACCGGAAGATTTGAAGGTTTGGAAAAGACATATGACAACAGAAGAGTAGTTGGTCAAGCAGGAACCGATATGTAATCCTGCCCCACAAGGTAAACTCACGTGGCAGCAGCAGGGCGGCAACAACTCCCAAAGCTGGGCAGGTCAAGGACCAACACACAGCCGCCACTCCAGTCAGATAAGCAGTGGGATGATTACTATATTTAACATGAAAGTGACATGGTGACAATAAATACCGAAAATATAGTTGTCTACGTTTATAATCATAAAGTATGGATAATAGTGGATTGAATCAAGATTGTACGTTGCAAAGAGCACTGACCACGTGTAAAGACCCAAGACTCCTAACGGCCTTAAAGCACAAGGCATCCTTTGATTTGATGCTAGAGTGTCTGTCTTCTGCCTCACGGGCCCAAGCTCAAAATCTTGAGTGGAATGTAGGGAAAAATATTTATTCAGGAATTAATCAATTTCTCATGTCCTTCAAGAAGTGGATACTCCCTGCGATATTGGTGGCAGCGGTGGGATCCATTCCTGTATTGTGCTTCCCTATATGCTTCCCCATGTAGAATAGTATATTGGATAACCCACAGCTCTCAAAAAGGGTCTTATTATGTCTTGCTATTATGAGAAATTTGATGTGAAGAGGTGTAACTTAAGAAACTATAATGAAACTAATTTAAATTAGTGATGGGAAGCACAGTAATGACCACTGCTGGGAGCACATGAGAAATTTGTCTATTTGGGAAAAATAATATTTTTCGGACAATTTGTCGGGGATTCAGGCCTTGGAGACAGGAAGCAAACACTAGCATTCAGGCAAAGAATAACCCGTGGCTTAAGGCCTGTGAAGTCTTTTATCTGTCTCAGGCCATTACATAATAAGGGTGCATCAAGAATCTCATGAAAAAAATCTAGTACAAATGTAGCAGATCAAGGAGTTGCACGAGAAACAGAAAGACTGAGACCAAGAAAAATTTGGGTGGCCTCAAACATCAAACGTAACCTCAAGTAGGCTACTTCAGCTACTGCAAAAGGTTCTCCAAAATCAAAACAGATTCGGCCCCTATAAACAGAACAGGAAGAAATAACATAGGACCCTAAGGAAACATGCCAACTCCTGACAACAGTTCAACAGTGTGCAAGTTTTACCACTGCCTAGTTTAGGATCCAAACAGTGCTCGCCATCCTGCTCGTAAAATGCAGGGAGGCTCAAGCTACCAATCCATCTTGCTTAAACGCTGCTTCCTAGACAGACAGAAAAATTGAAACAATGTTCTCATACAAGGCACCATAAGTCCAATATTCAAAAGTGGGGACAAGATTCTGCCCCAAAATTATAGATACGTTGCTCTAACATTAAAGAGATTGACATCAGCAACATGTAGTGCAACAAAAAGAAACTTGAAATGATAAATCAGACAACCAAACTGTATACAGAAAAGGTAAATGTAAAGTTGGGGGAATACATTACAGCTGTACATGGCCTCAGTGCTCATCTCCGTCGCATTGGCCACTGAGCCAGAGGTGGGTAGGAATCCATCACCTCTGGACACAGGGCAGTGTGACATCCAGGTTACCACAGTTTACCTTTGTCAGGTTTCCTTAAGTGCCCAAATATCGACCAGCCCGAAAGGGAGGATGAACAGCTGGGTGGGCTGTACACTGTCTGCCCAGGCTGGGATTTGAACCAAGGTGTGTGGATTTGCAGCTAGACATGCCCACCACTTCACCACAGAGGAATGTACAGAAGATGTAAATATCAGCCCACACACACTCATCACATGCTTGGGTGTACACCTGTGATGATTGCACCTTCCAGTATAACATCAGATAGACAGTAAAGAAAGACTGTTTGGCTGGATAGAGAATTTACCTCCAAAAAGTCCCAAATCATGCTCACTCTCTGGAGTACTTAAGTCAGCCGGTATAACCCACATTAAATGAATGTAGCCAGTCTGATATTCTCTTGATTTTATTTATCTTTCATTTTCTGAAGGGACCACACTACTGCTGCATGTTCCAGCATGGGGCAAATCAGAGCCTACATTAACTTGTCTGTCATTTCCGTGTTATGTATAATAAATCACCTCTCTTAGGTTTTTCAACTGTTCATAAGAACACTTACTCTTTTGTTAATGTCTTTTAAGTGAAAAATTCTCTTGGACCTACACCCCATTTTCCCATTTTACAACTCAGCGATGGACTCTTAGTACTCTTACCCATTTCCATCGTTTTCATTTTGTCCAGTGTTCCCTTTTCAAGGTGTCAGAGGTTTGATGACTTTTCCATCTTTAGTCAAAAGCTCCTTCCTTCACTCCCAGTTTCATCAGGTCTTCATTATTGCACTTCTTCCAAGACTGACCTTCCCAGTGGTCTCTGGCCTCCCTCAGTGATATTTACAACTCTCACCAATGGCCCATCTTCCCATCTCCTCAGTTGATCAAACCACCACAACCTTCTGGCTTTTAGTACACCACTCAGCTGACTTCACTCCTCCACGCCACTTCTTCACTCAATATTCAATCTCTCCAGTTGATACCAGTCATGGATCTCAACATTCCCTTGTCTTGTTGTTGTTTTTTTCTTTTTTCTTTACCTCAAAGGACACAGCTCAAGGGCAACAAAAAGAGTACAAAAGAAAAGCCTGCTACTTGCCGCTCCCATAAAAAATAAAAGTAAAAAGTAGCCAAAAGAGAGGTCAATTTTGGGTGGAGAGGTGTCTTGATACACTTCTTGAAAGAGGTCAAGTCATAGGCAGGAGGAAATACAGACGAAGGAATGGAGATGCTGGCTAACTCTTGCATAAGGGTTTGGACAGTATAGGGATGAGCATGAGTAGAAAGTCGTTCAGAAGAGCAGTCAGCATAAAATATCGATAGAGGCAACATGCCAGTGGAATTTAAGCCACTCTGTCCAGGAGAGCTGTGTGAGTGGAGCCCCCCCACACGAGATGCATACTCCATACAAGGGCGGACAAGGCCCCTATAAATGGAAAGCATCTGTACGGGGGAGAAGAAATGGCGGAGACAATACAGAACGCCCAACCTCGAGGAAGCCGATTTAGTGAGAGAGAAGATGTGAAGTTTCCAGTTGAGATTTTGAGCTAAGGATAGACTGAGGATATTTAGTGTTGAAGAAGGTGACAGCCGAGTGTTATCGATGAATAGGGGATAGGTGTTTGGAAGATTTTGTTGAGTTGATAGGTGGAGGAATTGGGTTTTTGAGGCACTGAAGGACACAAGGTTCCTTTTACCCCAATGGTACAATACTGAATAATGGTACTATATGAATTAATTACTATAGGAGTTACAATAAATAAATCATAGTGTACAACACTACATGCTCTGCTCTTTACCGTATGAAGAAATGGCCTGACAAAGAAATCTCTAGCAATGTAAATCAATTATAAGACTTAACAGCGACATTTTATTTCTAGAGACTATCATAAACTTACAAATAATTTGTGTCAGAAATTTATAAGCACAAGGAGACTTAGAAATTTATAAGCATAAAGAGACAAATTTATAAGCACAAGGAGACTTAATATACTATCTCTTATTCCCTCCCTTTCATTAAGTGTTCATCTTTCATATCTGTTCACTCACTCAAAAAACTTGGAATATATCATTTCACTCACCCTGTCATACAATACTTTCAATACTCCAAGCTACACTGAGAATGTTTGAACTACAGATGCATTTTTTCACATTAAATATCAGTTTCTTCCCAATTGCTAATCTCTAAGTACCCTTTAGCTCTCTACACCCTTTCTACAGAAGGAAGGGAAGAATAGCCTTCCTTTGGGGGTAATTCTTAAAGTCCTTCTTGTAAGCTCGGTGTTTGCCCAGTGCCCACACAGCCATCTGGTAGAACCCAGCAAGAGCAAAGAATCCCGCTGAAAAGAAAAATAATGTTACATATCGTGCTTAAAAAAGTCACACACCTGCCACACCTCTATACACTTGGGTCACATCTTGTGCAAGCCTGCCAGAGGCTACTTCTGCAGCACTCGACCTGGGCATGAAGTGCGAGAGGGGTCCTTTCCTTCATGCCCACTGCTGTGGTGCCAGGTTAAGTGTTGCAGGACTGGCCTTTTACTTTATTTGTGGTACAGTTAATGTGCTGCTCTGCCTACATTCTGTAAACCCAAGTTAGATTCCCAGCACTTGGTGGTGTATGTTTTCTGACAGGAGATGTCAAGGTAAATATATGGTATCATCCAGAAGGATGGTGTACACTACATAGAACAGTAAAGATAATCTTTGAGTCATAAATTGAAATTTATATATCTAACACATTGAACCAACAACCTGTGGATGACTATGTCCCTCGCTTGCTAAGCAACTGGGCACCTGCAATATACAGAAGTTATTTCTTATTTATGTATTATGATTTATTCAACCATGCCCTGCAATGATGGTTTATTTACCACTGGCAGTGCACAGTCGACAAGCAAGACCAAAACCAAGACTTGTTAGAGGAAATGTGAGATTAAGCCTCACACTACCATTGGAATACACTGTATGGATTACTAGTTTTACTTCAACTTTTTTTTATCATATGAAGTTATGAGCCACAACACCAAGACCAACACCAAAACAATAACAATGGATCCCAACATACAGTATCATACACCATTACCAAGCAACTGATTTTTTCCAGTATCGCCACTTCATCTTGATCAACATCAGGCTCTAAAGTTCTGGCTAATTTAGAAATAGTCACCAACTGTAACGTGAGCAGTGCTTACAAAGTGAGCTCCACAGACAACTGAGGGGGAAGTGTGGGTGGGCTGGGTGAGAACAGCGGTGGGGTAAGCGTAAGGTGCAGGAGCTCTGTGTAAACAAACAGCTGCTCTGTCTACAGCGATATATTAGAAATGTTGTCATAACTCTACCTATTATTGGCCTCATCGTTTAGTGGGAGTGGTCATAAGTGGCATACAATGTAACTGGAAGGACTATCTGCAGTAGCAAAAAGGTGAAGGTAGGGGTGGGAAAATATGAATAATGATTATGATCTTTTTGGCATCATGGTGTTGCCTGTGTGCATTTAACCCGGTAGCAGCGGGGATCATGTTTCTTAGTGGTCCCCCCAAGCGAGCAAAATGAGAAAAAATCACCCCTCACACAAACCATTTCATAATATATATCAAAGCATTTGTGATCTAATTATGCATCATCTATTTTTGGGGGTTTAAATCATGGCACAAATTTGGCCCATCGCTGCTACACGGTAAAGCCACAAATATGGCCCGTCGCTGCTACCGGGTTAAAGTGCTGTCACTTGTAAAATTGCTTTATCTCCATGCAGTGGGAAGAAATGAATCCATTTGACATTAATTCTTATGGGAAAATGGTTTCACATTTCAAACAGCCTTTAGAAGCGAGTTAAATTTGAGAACCGAGGTTCCATTGTATTGACACAACAGTGCAAATTTTACTGCTTCGATTATTTAAGAAGCCTCACCCGGAAGGCACTGGGTGAGGGTGGTGAAGGCCATCCAGGAGCCAAACTCGTAGGTGTAGTTAGGGCAGGACACAGCATTGAACAGAAGTGTCATTGGATTGCCATCAGGGTAGGGGATCTTCCTTTCCTTGGAGCCAGGAGGTCGAAGATTTCTCAGTGCCAAGTGGATGCTCAGGTTTCCAAATTCACAGAACTGATTTGAAAAAGAAAGTGTTTTAGTTGTTGTGGGAAAACATTATGTTTACCAGATCAACACAGACTAAAGAATATGCACAAAAAAAGGAGACACTACAAGGCAGATATTGGGAAAATGTTGCAAACCTTTGCATTCAGTAAAATTGGTTGGCATATCCTCTTTTGATAAAATAATAAATATAAAGCTCAGCAGTAAGTAGCAGACATACTTACCAAGAAGACAGCCAGGGACACATACATCTGTGTGATTGATGGAGGAGTGAACAATGGGTGGTTGATATGGTAAGCCACATAAGCAGTGAAGCCCCAGTAGTAGGAGCAGTTCTTGAAGAGATTGAACAGTGGCATGGTGCTGTGGGAAAACCGGTGAACAAACTGCGTCTCAAAGAGGCGTTTGGCATAATGGAAACTCCAGCAACCTGCAGCAACACTGTAAAAAAGTTTGTGCCATCAGTAATGAGGACCAATGAGAAGAAAGAAAAATCAATAGACATATACAGTAAGTTACACAGCAACAATACTTTCACTTACTGAGCACAGAGAGACATGGGGACAGCATCTCCGGCTCTGTCACCGTAGAAGATCCACGGCCGCTGGTACACCCACAGGTACAGGGCAAGAGGACCAGCATACTCGGCAAAAAATACAGTTGACCAACCAATCTGTGGCCCAAGATCCTTCACAAAGAGTTTGTCCTCTTTTGACATGATGCCCAGCTGCTGGAGTGTGTCAGTTTCCTTCAAGCCTGCAGACATACCGGTATTAGACTAACAGCTTAGTATTCTCCAAAATGACTCATCCCACCCACTGAAATACCTACAATTACTAATAAAAATATTAAATGAAAGTTCAGTTTAAAAGTTTGTGGAGAATAAGTACCAGGGGAATCTAGTCCTTCATTTCTACTCTCTGGAAACTGTCATTTTTTCCCCTTCATCTTTGCTCCTTAGCCATTCATTTAAATTCAAACTAAGCTATTTGTTGACATTCCACTCTCCCCTCCCCCACTGCATCAACTAGGTAACCCTCCCAACAACCAGCCTATCTTGCCTCCCTCTATGCCAGTGGCTACCAAGAGCTGCCAAGACTCACACTGCTGTTCCAAAAAGGAAAAGTCTAAAAGTAGAAATGAAATAACTAACATATACAAGGGATAAAGCAAATCTAAATTACAAGCAGGATAAAATTCAAAGTATAAATATCTTAAAAATTCCATACAGTTGCTATTTATGGTTTAATTTTACTAAGGAGAACTGGGCTCACAGCAGATATTGAATCCTAAACCAACCTCATCAATCATAACATTGCCGATTTCCAAAGTGAAATAGTTTGTGCCAACAATACAAACAATACATGAAGAAGGTGGTAGTAGATACTATATGAAAGATTGTATTAAAACTGACCCAAAGGGCAACTGTGGCCTACCTTTCCCCTTCTGCTCCATCCTGACCTCCTGACGCTCAGGGCGCAGGGAGGTCTTCTGGCTGTTAAGGCTCTGCTTCACATCCAAAATGGTGCTGGAGCCCTTCAGCTGTGAATCAAAAGAAAGTTTACTGTAAGGCCTTTCATTAACCCTTCACTGTCCTCACCTGTGATACTGAATTACTGCATATCCATAAATTTGGGAGCATACACTTCTAACTGTAAGCAGCCACAGTACTCATCTGTGTAGCAATGGCCCTTGAGCCTGTGGTGGATGGGCACCCATTCACCTGGGACACAGGGCCAGTGCAACATCTGGGTTGCTACAGTTAACCTTCCCCAGATTTCCCAAGGTACCCATTTATCGACCATCCCAAAAGGAAGGATTAACAGCTGGGTGGGCCACGTACCAACTGCCCACGCCAGGATTCAAACCCAACAATTTGAACATGGTTTAAGCACATGGAAAGTTATATCTATATTGTATCAAATGTGGCAAATAATTCAGTAATATTGAGTAAAAAGCAATATTAGATTTATATTACACAACTGATTTTCTCTTGAAATTCTTAGCGATAATATCAATTTGCGTAAGTTATCGATGTGTGTAGTTATTATACATCTAATGTTTACATAACTAAAACAGAAATAGGTGAAATCATTAACAATATAGTACATCAACAGACTTGAGTAAATTTGATAAGTAACAAGACAACATCACTTGAGGAAGAGATTTGACTATGATTTACCAGGTCAAATCTCTACCTTAAGATGTGATGCTGTGTATGGATTATGCTCCTAGAAATGGGGATGGCAAGTCAGCATTGTGTGATTTAACCTTGATCTTTCTCCTGATTGTATGAGATAAGGAGAACCCTAGCCATGCGTAGCAACTCACTCACCCCCTTCAGGGTCGTGACAAACTTGCCACTCTTGGCATTGTAGATGTCCAGCTTGTCAATCTGAAATAAGATAAAACTTGTTAAAAACTTTACATTCCTTAAACATCAAAAGGATGGCACAGATATATAGAGGATATTTTTCATAAAATTACTATTTCCTCTTGAATTGAAGGGTGTTACAACTGTTTTATAACACTCTACATCTAGGCCTACTTATTACAATTTAACGCAATACATTCAGATAAGATAAAGTAGAGATGCAGAGTTGGGCATCCCTTCCAGGCTAAACCATCCCATTCTGCCCACCTCCCTTAAGGCACACCCTACCTCAATGTCTTCTACTAATATGGTTGAATATATATATATATATATATATATATATATATATATATATATATATATATATATATATATATATATATATATATATATATATATATATATATATATATATATATATATGTGTGTGTGTGTGTGTGTGTATTTTACCTAGTTGTGACATACGGGAAAAGAGCTACGCTGTGTGTGTGTGTGTGTGTGTGTGTGTGTGTGTGTGTGTAAAGTAGTAATTTGATGAAAAAAAAAACAGGATAACATCCTCTCCCTCAAGCAAGCTTTTCTTTGGCTTTCTCACCATCCTGCTTCCAAGTGACCTAGAAAAGTCCTCCACTCTCTCCCTCACATCTTGTCAACAAAAAACAAGGCAGCCTGACAACTGTTTTTTTTTTACATTGATTGGAGCAGCTTTCCTACCTAATCTTCACTACATATTTTGCAACTAAAGATTTCCATTTGCTTCCCTTTATTTTTTTTGTCTAGTACTTGTTTGTCATCGAATCTCTCTACAGGTTACATCTAATGATCTACCTTATGTAACCTGATGAATAGGTCTACCTAATCTACTTCATATATCACATTGTTTTTCCTTGACAGTACTGGTCAGGGTTCATCAAGAAAGCTGACTCATGCCATACATCAGCAGGATAGATGAGGAGGAACCTGCTCATTAGCCTATTAGTTATACAGACCATTTTTTCTCACTTTTTCAAACAATAGTGTGGATCAAATAGCTCTCACATGGCTTCAATCTACATTTTTTATGGAAGAAGCATGACCTGAACAAGTTTTCTTTTTTTTACAGCAAAGGAGGCAGTCAGGGATGAAAGTTAAATATGAAAAAAACTGTAAAACCACTGCTCCTAAAGAGAAAAAATATTTTATATGTGTGTATGTGTGTGTGTTAGTACAAAATATTTATTCTTCATCAAATGAGGAACCTTCCCAACAGAGGATGTCCGGCCCAATGAGACAGCTCACCCCATAAAAAAACATGATGACTGGAAGAAAACTGTCCTCCAAGGCCAACCAACAAAAAATGTCCCCAAAAGCTACAAATTTTATGATTCTTTTCCTCACTGCTTGAGCAAAAACTACTTGTGCTCTCTCTCTCTCTCTCTCTCTCTCTCTCTCTCTCTCTCTCTCTCTCTCTCTCTCTCTATATATATATATATATATATATCTATATATTTATATATATATATATATATATATATATATATATATATATATATTATGAAACACAGTAATCTCATGTGCTAATCAGTTAACCCCACAGAGTAATCTGCAACTCACCATTATGCCAAACATCCACAACTTTCCTTCCCTGCTATTTGCTTACTCATTTACTTGATGGTATTTATTTTCATACCTATGTTTAGTACATTAAACTAAGTTTAAGATACAGAACAATGGCAGTGCAGCATTTGCTGATGTGAGTAGCTAACCTCCCTTTGAAACTTTTGATTACTGGTATATTTTCCATTTACCACATGACAGCTAAGTTTGTTCTATTCATTAACTAAATTTGAGGTCAAATCACCTTACTATCTTTAGGTAGAGAACTAGAAGTAATTTTGGTATGAAATAATGAGCTAGGTAAGTAAGAAACAAAACTGTTGAGAAAAAAAGAGAGTTGGAAGAATGTGAGTAAAAAGGAAAAGGAAAAAAAATAGAGAAATTGGTATTGTTGCAACTTGTAACAAAAAGTACAGGCCAAAGTATAAAAAGGTGATGGAAAGCCAAGAAAAAATAGAAGAGAGAGAGAGAGAGAGAGAGAGAGAGAGAGAGAGAGATGCAAACTTAGTGAAGTCTTAGGGTACAGAGGAGGGTATATACTATGCTAAAGAATGAAGGGGATATGTAAAACTAAGGATGGAATCTAGCAGCTACGCAAGGATGTAATAAACCAGGTAAGGCTTAGGAAAAAATAATGGTACAAAAAATACAGTTCTAATGACAGACACCTGATCAACGCTTATGTCTTTTAATAATAAGATTAGTTACAAGGAGCATTAAGGTACCCACTACCCACTAAATCATAATTCTACATTTTTCTAAGTAATTATCTAAACTTCACAAATCACTCATCATAATCTTAATAGCTACACCTGGTAATGTAGTAATGATTCTACAGTCAATGATGGCTATAGCATTCTCTGTAGGTCATAAATAAATTGGTTCTGATCTAAATGAAGTAACAAATATGACACCTACTTGATAAAACATGGCAACTTAATTAAGCTGTCATTACATAAACCCCTTTTTACTTTAAGCATGTACAAGGTAAAGATGTGGACTGAAAACCTCACTGCCTCTGCTAAATAACTCATGTATAATATATAAATCTAGAAAAGAATCCGTTCATGCTATTTCCCATCTTTTTCCGTGTTGTCCATTCAGTTCTCATCTTGCCCTCGCTCTATGGGGTTACAATGTGCAGTAAATGTCACTTAAAGACCGGCATTTCAGCTGAAGAACACAGGGACAGGATATGGAAAAATGTGAAGGCGACTGAGGTAATTTGTCATATTCCAATAAACACAATATATATGACTTTTAGCACTCCTACAGAAGCACCGAAGCTAAATGAAGGACTAAATATTGCTGAAGGATCCTAGTTTCAGGTGAAGGATACTAGGGCTTACTGCTGAGGACGGGGAGTGTAGGATATCGAAAAATGTGAAGCCGAGTGAAGTGACTTGGCATATCCCACTCACCACAAGACATACGATTTTTAGCACTCCTACAGAAGCACCGAAGCTAAATGAAGGACTAAATATTGCTGAAGGATCCTAGTTTCAGGTGAAGGATACTAGGGCTTACTGCTGAGGACGGGGATTGCAGGATATGGGAAAATGTGAAGGCGAGTGGAGTAGTTTGACACATCCCACTCAACATAACACACGATTTTTAGCACTCCTACTGAAGCAACAAATCTAAAACATGGACTAAATATTGCTGAAGGATCCTAGTTTAAACTGAAGGATACTGGGGCTTGCTGCAGAGGACGGGGAGTGTAGGATATTGAAAAATGTGAAGCCGAGTGGAGTAGTTTGACACATCCCACTCAACACAACACACGATTTTTAGCACTCCTACTGAAGCAACAAATCTAAAACATGGACTAAATATTGCTGAAGGATCCTAGTTTCAGGTGAAGGATACTAGGGCTTACTGCTGAGGACGGGGAGTGTAGGATATTGAAAAATGTGAAGCCGAGTGGAGTAGTTTGACACATCCCACTCAACATAACACACGATTTTTAGCACTCCTACTGAAGCAACAAATCTAAAACATGGACTAAATATTGCTGAAGGATCCTAGTTTCAGCTGAAGGATACTGGGGCTTGCTGCAGAGGACGGGGAGTGTAGGATATGGAAAAATGTGAAGGAGTCTCCCGCCCCACCCACCTCCATGCTGCCCGGTTGAGAGTTCGCTTCCAACTACTGCAGACGACGCGGCGACAGGTTTTGGGAGAAAGCTGCGCTGTTCCACATACCTCCTTCCTCCTCACCCCTGCTGAAAAAAAGAGAGAGACAACTATGCTTTCCAACGATTTGACCCTCATCATTACCTCCTTTCAGTATTAGGTAGAAGCATATGAGTTAAAAGGAGTAATGGGGTTTATACAGCTGTCATCAAACTCATTATAAACCCTAGCTCCTTCTTCCTCACCTCTGCTGACAACTATGCTTTCCAACGATTTGACCCTCATCATTACCTCCTTTCAGTATTAGGTAGAAGCATAGGAGTTAAAAGGAGTAATGGGGTTTATACAGCTGTCATCAAACTCATTATAAACCCTTGCTTCTTCTTCCTCACCTCTGCTGACAACTATGCTTTCCAACGATTTGACCCTCATCATTACCTCCTTTCAATATTAGGTAGCGGGATAGGAGTTAAAAGGAGTAATTAGGAGTTTTGAAAGGAGTATATTAGGGGGTTACAGCTGTCATTAACCACTTATATAACCTCCTTCCTCCTCACCTCTGCTGGAAAAAAAGAGAGACATCTATGCTTTCCACCGATTTGACCCTCATCATTACCTCCTTTCAATATTAGGTAGAAGCATAGGAGTTAAAAGGAGTAATGGGGTTTATACAGCTGTCATCAAACTCATTATAAGCCCTCATTCTTCCTCACCTCTGCTGTCAACTATGCTTTCCAACGATTTGACCCTCATCATTACCTCCTTTCAATATTAGGTAGAAGCATAGGAGTTAAAAGGAGTAATGGGGTTTATATAGCTGTCATCAAACTCATTATAAGCCCTCATTCTTCCTCACCTCTGCTGACAACTATGCTTTCCAACGATTTGACCCTCATCATTACCTCCTTTCAATATTAGGTAGAAGCATAGGAGTTAAAAGGAGTAATGGGGTTTATATAGCTGTCATCAAACTCATTATAAACCCTAGCTCCTTCTTCCTCACCTCTGCTGACAACTATGCTTTCCAACGATTTGACCCTCATCATTACCTCCTTTCAGTATTAGGTAGAAGCATAGGAGTTAAAAGGAGTAATGGGGTTTATATAGCTGTCATCAAACTCATTATAAACCCTCATTCTTCCTCACCTCTGCTGTCAACTATGCTTTCCAACGATTTGACCCTCATCATTACCACCTTTCAATATTAGGTAGCGGGATAGGAGTTAAAAGGAGTAATTAGGAGTTTTAAAAGGAGCATATTAGGGGGTTACAGCTGTCATTAACCACTTATATAACCTCCTTCCTCCTCACCTCTGCTGAAAAAAAGAGAAAGACATCTATGCTTTCCACCAATTTGACCCTCATCATTACCTCCTTTCAATATTAGGTAGAAGCATATGAGTTAAAAGGAGTAATTAGGGGTTTATAGCTGTCATTAACCTTCCTTCTTCGATCCTCACCTCTGCTGAAAAAAAAAAGAGAAAGACAACTATATATAGGCCTATGCTTCCACCAATTTGACCCTCATCATACCTCCTTTCAATATTAGGTATACCAGGATACGAGTTAAAAGGAGTAAATAAAGATTCAAAGCTGTTCCACGTAACCTATATCTAGCTCTTCCTCCTTGTCGAAGAAATTAAAGGAAGTATATATATGCTTCCTAGCTTTAACTTCACTGACCCTCGCCACTACTTTTATTTATTTTACCGTAATTATGTCACCTGTATCCTATGAAGTCACCTGTAACACGTAAACCGCCTGTAATATCAAGATCACGGTCAAGGTTAGTACAGGTAGGAGCTATATAGGGCAGGTAACAGGATCAAGTAGAAACCAAGGAAACTAGATAACTCATTTACTAGAAAGACACTATAGCTTGTGATGATATTAATACATGAGATCTAGGTAGCTAAGACGCACACCTGCTTCTGTGTAATAAGAGGAACAGGTTAAAGTTGATCTGGCACCTCAATTTATCAGATTATCGTATACTCTGCATATTGTATTTTCCAGTTTCTCTCCCCTAGCTATTACAAGGCCAAAAAACATCAGTAATTAACAGTTTGAACCGTGGATTTGGTTGACTATCGTTATTTGCCTGGATATGACAGTTTTGGGCCTGAAACGGATGGTGTATGCAGTGTTCTGAGTACGACAATCTGGTAGGAAAGAAAAATAACAGCAGTAAAAGGGAAATAAAATTAAAAAGTCTAATAATAGTAGAAAACAAGGAAAAGGGACAGAAAAGGGAAATGCAAAAAGACCAAAGTTCGAACCGTAGGCTGAAGTGAAAAACAGAACAGCAAATAGAACAGCAAAAGACTGTGTACGATAGATATGCAAAGTTTATATAAAAAAAATAGAGCTCAGTGCAGCATAAAGTATTTAAGTGTGCGTAATGAAATATCTAAGTGTGAAGAAGAAGAAAAAGATGATGATGAAGAAGAGGAAAATATAAGTACCGTTGCAAAGGCGAAACTCCCGACCGTAAACAAACCCTTCACGTGCGTGGCCTGATGACGGCTGACCAGGACGTTATTGCCCCTCTGTGCCCTTGTCCGGGTCTTGATTAACGAAGAGCGGTGAACGAGGCACGGAGAATGGAGGGTGTATGCACTCAAGCCACGCAGCTGCTCTCCAAACCCGAGGACTACATAAGGTATGGCTCTTCAATGTTTCAGGGGGCTGGTTAGGCCATGGGACCACGGCCTCTATAGCCCCGGCAGTGCAGGTTCTTTGTGGCTATTGTTGTTATTAAGATGTGTCTCAGGGCAGGGCTAAATCCTGTTGAGCTGACCCGACCAGTAGGGAGGTTGCTGTACACTTTAAGGACTTTGAAGGCAGTGTTGGGGCAAAAGTCATTTACCACGGCAGCCACTACAAATAAAATTCGCCTGCACCACCAGCGGCTGGGGTCGTCGAAAAGACCCCAGAAGATAGCCTACCAGCATTATAGGCAACACCTAAGAAAATATTAAATAGATAAAAATATTATGGGTTTTACATGTGCAAACTTTTTAGGATGTTGGTAGTGTGGGTGGTAATTTACCATATGCTCACTGATGTTATTTAACTTCTTGACTATGACTGGACTTTTTTCAAATTCATGTGATGTAAAATAAGTAGCTTCTCTCTCCCTCTTACCCTTGCCAGGCCCAACAAGGAGCTGGAGGGAGCATGGCTGAAGCAGACGGAAGCTGTGTACAACTTTCTGAAGGAGGAGGAAAAGCGGCACAGCCTGTCCTCCCCGCCAGGCACACTCCAGTGCCTCCACACTGATGGCCTCGATGCTGAACAGGTCCACTTCATTGCTATACTATTTAAATGGAGATTATAGTAAATGTTATTGTTTGCACTTAATGATGGCATTGTTTTATATATATTCAAAACTTAATTCCTTTTTACATTTCTCATTTGAAAAATAAAGTGTGATATTGTAATTGGTGATAGAGTATGTTCATATATATGTACTGTAAATTACTGAGTAGCTTTCTGTAATACATATAATTTTGGCAGTGGCAATTTTGGACACTCATCACTCAGGAGTTTAATGAGCCTTGTTATCCTATATGATTCCCACATGTATCACGACCTTGACCAGCAGTATATTGATGCCAAACACTAATAACTGATAGCTTGAATACATAATTTCATTGAATCTCTCATGTATATCAATAACTGTTAGATGAGAAATACACTCCTAACATTCCCTTTTGCTCTCAGGTGTGGCAGCTGGTGGAGTTGCAGAATAATGTTATGCTGGCAGCTCCCCAGGACTTGCAGGGACTTGATGACACCAACCTGTGCTTCATGGTGGCACGTCTCAGCAGTCTAGCCAAGCATGGCAAGCTTTCCCGTGTGGATGAATTGCTGACAGAGGATGAGGGGATTGGTGGGAGTCCTCAGGGTTGTGAAGATACAGACTCTGATGATAATGAAGAGGATGAACAAGAGATGGACGGTGTGGAGAATGAAAATCTCATGGAGTCTGATGATGAAATGAGTGATGATGATGATGGTGGTGGTGGTGATGATGAAGACTTGTTTGGAAAACCTTTTGATTTTAAAGATTCAGGCTTAAATGATGACTTTACTAATGATACTGATGAGGAGGAGGACAATTTTGATGAATTTATTGCCAAAGAAGGGATCGAATCTGATGACAGTGAAGATGAGGCAGTTAGTAAAAAAGATAATGAGAAAAAGGCAAAAGTTTTACCCCAAAGTGAAGCAAAGCCTAGGAAAGAGGAAAAGTCAAATGAAGGGCAGAAGTTTGCCAAGACCAAGGTTGACACAAAGTTCTTTAAGCTTCGGGAGAGTGAGTGGGTGGCAGACAACGACGCCATTGGTGAAAACTACACTGTTGATGATGAGGAGATTGATCTCATGGCAGAAATGTCTGATGGCAGTGAGGGAGAGGTGAGGCATGACTGCTGGGTTCTTTGAGTACTTTTGTGTATATTGAATTGGTAATATTTTTCATTTGGGTTTATTTATTTATTTATTTATTTATTTTTTTGTTCTCTATCCTATACTTATTAACTAATTTAACATGTATATCTTTTATTTTATGTAGTTTTTTTTTCACCAGTAGTTACTATATATGCTGTATAATATAATTTTTCTTTTATTTTTGGTCAGAATATTTTATCATTAGTTTTTTATATCATAGTTTATCACTTAATGTGGATATTGGAATTTGAGTCAGGATCAATATCTACGGTCCTTTGGCTGGTCTTATATTTCCACCGAGTATATATCTGAGGACCCCTCCACTAATTTTTTCCATGTCTTTCTCTTTATTAATGGATGTTATGGTAGAGTGAGGTTTAATATTACCTGTTCCTCTTCTGCCTATCTACATCTGTATCTCCAATGCCTGCTTCCCTCAAGGTGATGACCATGGCAGAAGCATTTCCATCCTTTCCTGTTCTGGCACTCCCTTTCAGCACACTCAGTCTCTTATCTAACAACTTTTTCTCACCCCCTGACACCCCTTCCTTTAATTCTACCCGTACATTCTCTTCACAAAGTCGTACTCATTCATTCCGTTCCTCATAGACTATTCATTTTTACGTTTGCTCACTGGGTTCTGTATTAGGGGATCCTGCAAACCTTTTTTATGGCTTTTCCTCATAGTGATAGTGGTTGATGGTATTTGAGTGAGGGTCAGTTCAATAGGATGGTCTCATATTACCTGAAGGAGTTATGTTTTGAAGATCCTACTCATATTTTGTCTTCTGCCTTGGAATGAAGCCTATAGCTGTTAAGAGAATGACGTTAAGTAGCACAGGTAGTCGATGAGCTGCTACTGTCCAGGTTTTCAGTGGAATATTTCATTTAACTACGTTTCTGCCTCCCCACACAGGAAGGCCTCATGTACGATGCTTTCTTTGACAAACTCCCGGAAGACACTGATGGAGAAGGTGGATCAGGGAAGAAACTGTCAGAAATGCTAGTAGATGAGGATGAGGAGGATGAGGAAGGGACAGCGGATGAAGAGGAGGAGGAGGGGCTAGAAGATGAAGAGGAGGAAGAGCGTCACTCAGCAAAAGAGGAAAGTGAAGAAGAAGACAGCATCACACCACTTCTTGGAGCCCACAAAAAGGAGGTAAGTTGTTTATTGACAATTAATCATGCAGGATTTTCTTACTTCATCAAACTAACTGCAGAGTGATATATTTCTTACTTCTTTTGGCACTCAGGATCAGTCTTCCTTGTCGTCAGTAAGTTATTAAACCCAGTGTAGAGTGTATAGGCGTTCCTTAACCTGGTAGCAGCGACGGGCCAATTTTGTGCCATGATATAAACCCCCAAAAATAGATGATGCATAAACTGATCACAAATGCTTTGATATATATTTTGCAATGGTTTGTGTGAGTGATGATTTTTTTCTTCTTTTTCTCGCTTAGAGGGACCATTAAGAAGCATGATCCCCGCTGCTACTGCGTTAAGCATTTCCTCCAAAAATATATATGAATCAATATTTGTATAGAGCAGTATAACATTTTAGGAAGGACTGCTTAGAGAGGAGGAGGTGATGTAGCTGGGCGAGAGGAAGAGAGGACAGTCTTGCATTACAGGCTGGGTGAGGGAGGTACTAAGTCTTCCAGTTGGAGGAGAGAAAGATGAGTTGATGCTGGGCCAAGGTGAAGGGAGTACCACAGTTTACCTTTCACAGGTTTCCCAAGGTACCCATTTACCAACCAGCTTCAAAAGGAGAATGAAGAGCCGGGTGGGATGTGTGCCTAGAGTAAATAAAGGGATACTAAATTACAGTGAGGAGGAGGCAGGGTTATGAAGTAGTTTAGGAGAGGAAAGGGATGGTGGATTTGGGTGAGAGAGAACCGAGATGATGATGCGTATTTACCTGCCGCCAGACCAAATCGACGTTTGAGAAGGAGCGTGAGAAGGAAATGCAGGTGATGGAGCAGCTTGAGGAGGAGAACCTGAGTGAGAAGCCGTGGTACCTGCAGGGAGAGGTGGTTAGTGCACAGAGGCCTCAGAACTCAACCCTGGAGGAGCACCTGGAATATGACATTGCCGTCAGACAGAGTGAGTTATCAGCTGCAAGATTCTGCTCTCAAACAGAAGAAAAAAAATTGGAAAGATAGAAAAGCTCAGTGTAGATACAGAGGTGTTGCTAATATATTGTGTGGAAGTGAGGATAAACAGGGGAACATATATTTTAACTAGAATGAAGGAATAGAAAGTAGAGTAACCTTAGTATATAGGGAGACACGCACTCAGGAACTTAAGTCACATTCCTTGGCCTATGATCCACAACCTTAATATTTCTTACAAAAGTCATACACATTTTCCAGTAGGTATGATCTCTTGTTGATCTAGAACGTAAGTCAATCTATAAAGCCCTTAACCCCTCAATGACTAAAGCTTGCTACCATGACCATTGATCCACAACCTATGTCATCTCACATTTCATGGTAACTAGACTACACATAAACTTTGAAAATAAGTCTCACTGATGGCATCATAGCAGGCATCAGTAAGATTCAACCTTTCCCGATATCCACAAATTACACACATCCTGAGTTGTGGATTGGATAAGGCTTGCCTGTGGAGTGACCAATAATATACTCTCATTCGGAAGGTGGAAACAAAAATACTCAACTATTGTGAATAAAGTATAGACAGTCACTCATACTTTTTAACACTTCAATTTACATCTTCTGTCAATCTTTCGGTCGGGTGCGAATCTGTGTGACTTTTTCATTTTTCCCTTTATATCAGTAGTGTTGTTTCATATTTGCTCCTCTGTAATGATGATAATAAGAAATAGAAATAGAATAACAAGATAAATGGAATAACAGTACAACAACTAATTCACCTACCACCTCCAATTAACCCCTTCACTAGAGCTGGGCCAAAACAGCGCCCTGGGCCATATCCGTGATCGTCTTACGCGCCAAATCTCAAATGTCGCTATTGAATATAACAAGTTTTCACCCATAAACTCAACATAATCATCATGTATTATATATGAAAACGTGCAGAATTAAATGGTGCACATAAAGAAACATAAAATAATTGATAACTTTGAGATGTAAGCATAAATATAGAGATAAAATAACTCTTATATTGGCTAAAGCGAGCCAGGACGCAGTATGCATGTCCTCGGATATGGTACGGGGCACGCAAGGACGCTGTATATGCGTCCTTGCGTTGAAGGGGTTAAAGCCTGTCATCATACATCATTCTCCCACAACCTTAGTGATTTTATGGCAGCTATAAACAACCACTGATCTCACCATGCAGAGCCCATCATCACCGAGGACACAACCAGCCTGGTGGAGAAGATCATCCTGGGCCGGATACGCATCAAGGCCTGGGATGACGTGGAGCGCAAAGTGCGGCCTACCGTTGACCCCTTTGAGTTCAAGAAAAAACTCCTTCTCGAGCAGGACAAGAGTAAGAAGAGCTTGGCGGAGATTTATGAGGAGGTGAGCACTTGGCAGGGTGAAAGAGAAGCAATCACTTTCCTCAATTATTAGGCTCTTGGTAATTTCTAATGTGGCATGGAGGAATCAGGTGAAGGGGAGTTGTACCATTGCCAGATTGTCGTATTCTTAGCCTCGTATTTACCAGTTTTGATCCATGCCCATAACTATTGCCAAATACGCACCAAATTATTAACCATTTTAACGATAACCATATATGAAGGCAGTTATTGAGGTCGAGGAGGCAGTTTTGGGGTTGGAAATTGGCAAACATAGGAGGCTGAGTACAACAATCTGGCAACATTGATGAGGGGAAGACAGAGGATCAGGTGGAGAGATGAAATTAAGAGAGACATGAGGCAGGTGGGTCCGGAGGAAGAGGATGCGGCAGACAGAAGATACAAGATACTGGCGACAACATGTATGATCGGCCGACCTCATTGGAGATTAAAGCGAAGAAGAATTACTAATGTGGCTGCTGGACCCTCATCATTCTTCCGGCCCATGTGCTCTTGTTGTCATCTTCACGCTTTGCATTATGGAGATCGTCATTGTTTCCATGGCCCTGTTATCATCCTTTATTGGCTTTACAGTTCTCTTCTTATTTGTTGCCCCATTCCATTGAGTTGCTAATTATTTCACTTCTAGACTATAAATACACTCAGTTGTGGCTTTACCGTGTAGCAGCGACGGGCCAAATTTGTGGCTTTACCGTGTAGCAGCGACGGGCCAAATTTGTGGCTTTACCGTGTAGCAGCGACGGGCCAAATTTGTGGCTTTACCGTGTAGCAGCGATGGGCCAAATATGTGCCATGATATAAACCCCCCAAAATAGATGATGCATAAACTGATCACAAATGCTTTGATATATATTTTGAAACGGTTTCTGTGAGTGGCGATTTTTTCTCATTTTTCTCGCTTAGAGGGACCATTAAGAAACGTGATCCCCGCTGCTACCGGGTTAAGAACAAATAACGCCAAGTAGTGGCTGATTATAAGCGACTTGTCACCTAACTTGACCAGGATTCCACTGAGACATTCCCCAGAGCAATATTTTGTTAACACGGTAGCAGGAGGGATCATGTTTCTTAATGGTCCCTCCAAGCGAGAAAAATGAGAAAAAATCACCCCTCACACAAACCATTTCATAATATATATCAAAGCATTTGTGATCAGATTATGTATCATCTATTTTTGGGGGGTTATATTATGGCACAGATTTGGCCCGTCACTGCTACATGGTAAAGCCACAAATTTGGTCCGTCGCTGCTACATGGTAAAGCCACAAATTTGGTCCGTCGCTTCTACCGGGTTAAACATCCTAGTCCTTTTTGTTGCTTGGTTCACCTCATCTTCACCTGTTCTCACTATCCTCTTTTGAATTCTTATTTTTGTACCATTTTCTTAAGCAAGCCATGTCTTTGATAGAGGTAAAAAGGTCATCACTCTTCCCTTTTGTCTTTTTGCTTCAGGAATACCTCAGGAAGCAGAAGGAGCAGGTGGAGGAGGAGGGGGAGGAGGAGCCACAGGAGCACAAGGAGATCAAGGAGCGCATGGATAAGCTGTTCGTGAAGCTTGACGCCTTGTCCAATTACCACTACACTCCCAAACAGGTAATGCCAAATCCACTGTCACTGTTTAGCTCGTCTGCTGTACTTCATGATATTTTAGACATCAGAAATTAAACTTATTAGTGTAGCTGTGAAGTTTGAAATGAAGTGGTGCTTTGCTTTTCCTTTTCATTGTCAAATCTGAGTTTTTGTATTGAGACTGATGTATGGTGTGGGTCAAGTTAGGACCAGTAAGAATGTTTCTGGAGACCTGGCCCGTTTAAGTAAAATAGACAGATTTTTGTGATCAGCAATCTTCTTATAAGTTCTGTCAGTAGATTCCATTAAATATCAGCATTTCAAATTTACTTATTCAGTTTAGGATGTGGTTTCAATAATCTCTGTGTATAGCTGTGCCGTCATGAAGACCAGACACTAACATGCATATTTTTTAATTTTAATATTCAGCCGGTGACAGACATCAAGATTCAGAGCAACCTGCCGGCCATCACTGTGGAGGAGGCAACGCCAGCCACGGCCAGTGATGCCACCCTGTTGGCACCTCAGGAGATATTAGGTAGGACTTGACCTGTGGAAGTGATGCCAACTGTCATTTTCATCTGCACTTTTCATTTCCAAAAAGGCTGTGACTCTTTGAACGTTAGCACTAGTAATCCTAGAGAATGGTAGAAAATATGTCTACTTGATACAGGCTGGCTTAGGAATGAAAGAGAAAGGACGTGTTATGTAGGGAAATGCATGAGAGGAAGGAGTGTCAGATGTTAAGGAGAGCCATAGATCAATTAGGTGAGGAGGTAAGAAGAGTAGCAGAGAGGCTGATACATGGCAATGCCCCAAGAGTAGGTGGCATAACAGGTGGAATATTGAACAGCATCAAATGTTCAGCATTTTCAGTTAGTGGCCGTGTGATGCACCACCTTCATGCTCATCATGTGTGGACCCTTTTCCTGTAAATACTTGGTACTTCAGCTTCATGTGTAAAGTTCCCTCATATCCATTAAAAGCTTGCATTCTGATTTGTAAGCAGATGGTGTAATTGAACTTGTAGTATATTCTACAATGGAAAAATAATCAAAATTTCTAAAGTTACTTTTAATTTTAACAGAACCAGTGCGAGGAGAGCTGGTGGGAGACACTGAGCGCAGCGCCACAGACCGCAAGCGTGATCGCAGGATAAAAAAGAAACACCAGAAGAAAAAGGCAAAGATGCAAGAAAAGAAACTGCAGGAGAAGGTGCGCAGGGCCGGGGCCAAGGATGGAGCCGGCAAGCTGGACCGCGGCACGACCATGAAGGTGATCGAGAAGGCCGTCAAGAGTGGACAAGTGAAGCTGGTGAGTAACATTCTGGTAGTCTGTTGTGTTTTAGTGAGGCATAACTGTTGCAGAGCCAGACAGAGCTTGGGCACAGAGTATAACAGAATGTAAGACTTGCCTTGGGGAAGAGGAGATGAAGGAAATGACTGTACAGCAAATTTACTTCAGTGGAATTGAAATTTGTAGAGTGGATTTAACAGAAGCCTTTTTTCTCTCTCATTTTAGAGGAATGAACCACAATGTGTGAAAAAGTTTGCTTAACAGCTAAATATTGTGTCAAATTGAAATGGAGAAACTAAGGAGGGTATTTAATTATGGGTGCAGCAGAGGGGAAAGTGGAGTGATTAAACGTGTCTATTGTGGTAATACGAGATGGATTGGACATGTGATAAAAAAACTGATGAGGATGAGAGTGTGTGAGTAAATGGAGGCAAATGATATCAGAAGGAGACCACCAATGAAATGGATCACCGGAGTGGAGGAGTGTTTGAGGGAGTTGAAAGGTTAAGGATGGAATGTAGTGAGAAGGATTTCAGACACTGGGAAAATTGGAGACTTCTGTTGAGGTCATCCCCTTGGGAGGAAGTTCCGGTAAGGGTGTGGGACATGGGAGATATTAACAGATTAAAACTTTTGTACGATGTCAGTGGATTTTCTTGTAGCAGGTTTGTGTTGGTTAAAATACATTCACTATCATAATGTGGATACAATGTGACCCTAAATTTGATGTATCTATCTGTCTATCTCAAGCACCCTGCAATTTTTTGGGGCATGTAGTAGGCTATTCTATATAGGGAGAAATGAGCTTCCTTAGTATGTACATGCTTTTGAAAAACTGTTCCCAGATACTTAAGCTTCATCTCCTCCATGTTCTCTCCCAAGACTACATCATCAGGAAAACTGTGGCAACATTTAATTATAATTTCTTTACCACTGTTTGAATCTCTTGCCTCCCAGACTGCCACTGTACATTAGACTGATGTAATTTAAAGTAAAAATCAATAAATTAAGGAATTCCTTCAGCTATGGTAAAGTATCTACTTAGAATGAGGATATGTGTTGTCAGTAAGTACACTTGCTATTTCTTCTTTGCAGCTGGAGGGGGGCCAGGGCAAGGCTCTCAAGTCATCCCAGACCTTCTTCAAGCAGCTGCAGGACACCACCTCCACCAAGCAGAAGAATGAGAAACACAAGAAGAGGAAGAAAGGAGAGACATTATCAGCTTCCAAACTCTTGCTATAGTAGTAACTTAAGGTGGGCCACACTTGAAGGGTTGAAGATAAAGTTTTTTATTTCAGTTGTTCATCATCTGTTCATAAGTTCCAGGTAGTGAGAGTTGGAGCAATTCTGTATTTATACTGCAGCCCCTGCTCAGCCAGTAGAGAAGAAATAAACATATAATCTGAGGAGATGCAGTTTTTCATTTTGGCTGAACAACACCAGGGCAGCATAATGGGCGAAACTACCTCATCGTGGGATGGCTAGCATTTTTGAAATTTCTAATCTCTGCTGCTCCAGGATACTGTATAATAACACAACTTCAATACTCCTCAGGCAAAACAGTTACCTGTGATCATTCTTCTCTGAAAGACACTGCATATAGAACTCAACTATATAAAACTTAACAATTTGATGACATTTTTAAAACCCTTATTTAAATATGGTTACGACTGATTAAAACTTTTTAGTCTTTGTAAAAGCTTTTTTTTACCACACAACCTGATGACCTGCATCCCTCTGGTAAAGAGCATTATGCTTGCTTCATTAACTGCTAGTGGCTCCGTCCACAGCATATATTCAGGGGTGGATGGAAGGCCTACATGCTTATGGTTGCTTCTTTCTTAATGTAAATGGAATGATTGAGAGATGGGAAAGAGGCACTTTGAAGAGTTGTTGGCAAAAGGGTGTGAGCTTGATGTAATGAGGTTTTGATGGGGTACAATTTTGGCAGGAGTAAACAAGCATAATAAAAAGAAGGAAGGGGGTGCATGTTTAATGTCCCCCAGAGTGTGGAAAGGTATAGGTGAATAGGGACGGCACTACCACTATCGTTGCCACCTCTGGAAACACCACATCCCCCTCACCCCACCCCCCAGTGTGCTCAGGAATAATAATGGTACGTAACAAACACAATAAAAGTAAAATATGTGCAGGTGTGTAGTGCATACTGTAGTTAATATGATAAGAAAGGAAACAAAAAAGAGAAATTTGGAGAAGGGGATAACTCCAGCAAACTTCATAAAGGGAAGGGAGTAAATTTTCTTATATGATAACTTTGAGTAACAGAAATAGTCTTATGTTTAGGGAAAATGAAAGAGTGGTGGAAGGCCAAATAATTTCATTGTTTCTTCCTTTTCCTTGTTGATACATTCAAAATACATCTCTTGACATCGGGTAAAAGCTCGCGTGTGTACGCCGTGTTACGCCTCAATCAATCAAAAACTTAGTTAACTGATACTCTAAGATGACAAGATTTGTCTCACCTCTGCTGATTCTTAACTCAGGATAAAAGTAATATTATGATCAATGGATGGTCTGTAGAATAATAAGAACTATATAGCTCAGGCATCAGTAATTTAAAAAAATAACTTTGCTGCAGTGGACCTATTACATAACATAACTAATTGTAACACTGTCTTAATGGTTGCATTTTACCGATCCACGTGTCTGGATTTCTCTTTTCATTCACTTGAAAATTATGCAGGATAGAATTACATAGAAAGATATATATATTTTTATATGTTTTAAATAAATAGACATTTGTATATCTAACTACAAATCTAAAACAATATATCATCTTTTATTGTATTTAAAACTTCTCAAAAATTAAAGCTAGAGTAATTGAAGTATCCACACAAAGCAAAACCTTGAAGGTATTGTGCAAGCTTACCTACTGCTGTCACTATAGGGGAGGCTGTAGCTGGCTCTCTGGCCCACCCTGGGAGACTCTTACTGTGTTCACAACTTTGGTTTGCAAACACTTGTCCACTCCAACTCATCAAGGCCGGATGATCTACATACTCATGTCAAAGAAACTTAACAAACTGTTCTTGATGTCTAAGCAAATCTCAGGTCATCGCATCGTAACCAATAAAAAAGTACCCAAATGAGTAAATTTTATGAATAATGGTAAAAGTACAAATCAAATTTAAACCAGAATGAGATGTTTATTAAAGGAAACTTGAAACACTTTCATCTACCACCACCACTGAATGTCGCCAGGGCCCAGCTGAGGCAGGGACCACAGGCAGATTCAGTGTAGCAACAAGCCAGGCTGAGGGTCCAGAGTGGCATCCAGCAAGCCAGCCATACCTAACCACCTCCCACCGAAGAGTGGGAGTGTGTGCATCCTGGGGGCAGCTGTCTGGAGCCTCCCCAGTCAGGTGTAGTATCAGAGACTAGTCAACACAGCCCAACTCTATGAAGGTATTATCAACTTGTTTGGAGTCAATAAAATCAAAGTGAAGAGCTTTGAAAGAATAAGAACAGGAGGCTGTCACTGAACGCAGACTCTGGCTGACAAGAGAGACCCCACACAGCCTGACAGAAACTCTTGAGACTTGCATGAGAAAGCCCAAAGTGTGTGGCTGTAGAAACTTTTTTCACAATCTTGTAAGTTTCTTGTGTGTGATGTGTGAACATATTCATGACAATGTGCCGTAACTTGGCTGTCAAGAAGCGGCTTGTATCAGAATGACCGGAAGAGGCGAGGTTAGTGACGGTGGACTTACTCCTGCAAGTCTGTGTAGTGCCTTACGTGCTCCCCTACTTAGAAAGAATTATCTTCAGTATATGTATATATTTATATATTTTATTTATATACTGTATAGGTTGTAATATATGATGTATTATTTCTCTACTAACTTGATCACTAAGGTACAGGAGAGGAGGTGGGCAGCCCGCCACCACACACGCAACAGCAGGAACTCACTACTTGGGTGGACACGCTCTAGAGTAACTCAGAGAAGTGATTCATGTTCTTTGGAGGGCTGAGCAAGGAATGGCATCCACCGGGCTGGTCAAGACTATCAAGGTCATACGGAGGGACCAGAGGTTGGCAGCAAGGATTACTGCAACATAGATGATACCAGAGACATGTACTGAGCTGCAGGAGCAGCACCATTGTGGGCTTTATTGTTTCCTCTTTTTTGTGCCCTTGAGCTGCCTCCTGCTTCTGTGTAAAACAAGAAATAACAAAGCACAGACAGTTGACTACGCTGCAGAACAGCACAGCTCACTCACACCCGGGGGTCCACCACCCATACACCCCTCACTTCATGGGCAAGTGATGTCTCTGTACTTCACCTCGACAGGAAGGGAGCAGCTGGTGGTAAGTGTACAGAGTTGCATCAAGACTTAATGGTGGTATTCTAGCATGATGGTATTGTGTGCACATATCATTTTTAGCCCATCCGTGGCAATTCATCCACTTCTAGCCATGATTTTGTGAGATGTTTGATGGTCACATGCTTTCTTTGGCTGCACTGTTGTATCAGAATGCCATTGCTGGTGGTACCAGGCATCAAGATTGAGATGTACTGCGGTGCTGTCCTTAACTGGGGGATTAACTCCTAAATGCACTATACTGGTTGTCATTAGCCGGGAGAATGTGCATAATGAGGTGTGCTGAAGCAGGGGGTGTCATGTGTTGGTAGCTCTCCCTTTTCATCACTTTGCTGCTAATGTTTTAATACTGACACTTGGTGACTCATCCGTCCGTGGAGACTGTGTTAACCTAAGTTTCTGTGATACCAACTCGAGCTGCGTGGCTGCAGATCCCACACCCCCAGGCAGCCTCACTGTGGCCTTGAGCTCCACCAACACACTTGACATTGAAGGAAAAAGGTCATGAGTAAACAAAACATCGTAAAGCTGTACTTAAGAAACACAAATAGATGATATTTTAAGCTATACAGTAATTTGGAGAATGAAATATACCTCAAAGTAGCATCAAGTCACAAAATTTAATCACATCTTGAGACACTACAGATGGGGGGAGGGGGGGGTGGGAAGAGTGTGTAGATTGAAGGAAAAGAAGCTGCATGTCTGAGGAGCAGTCCCTGGCTAGGGGGGCCCCACTGGAGAAGGGCTGGGGGCTTATCCAGTCAGGCCAGACACCGGCTAGCAGCTGCAAGACTGAGGAGCTGTTCATCAGACATGCCCTGGGTCAGTTGAGTGGTCCATTGCAATTCTATCACCCTTAACCTCTAGTGCGGCTAGTTGCTGACATGTTTGGCAAGGTGAGTGATCAGTGAACTGTACCTGGTCACCTGGATGGGGGACTGGGTGCCTTTTTCATTGTGATGTTTCCTTTTTTTTTTGTTGTTCTCTTCTTTCATTTCTTTCTTACTGTATTTAGATATATTACCATTTTTTATCACCTTTGTATTTTGCAATCCTTCTTCTGCATGATCTTACTTTATTTATCAGTCATTCATATGTATAATCAATTTAAAATCGTATATGTTTTAACATCCTACTCCATATCATATATACATAAAGCATCTCATTTCATATGCCTATTGATAACCATTATTAAAAAAAAAAAGTCATTTGCCTGCAGATATTGAAGCATGGTAAAGGTTTACATTCTTACAGAGCCTTCGCCCAGAGACAACTAGTCTGCGTTTTCATTCATATTCCTTCTTTTTGCTTTTTCATGTAGTTTCCTTTGTACATCATCATCATCATCATCATTCCTACATCTTCTTCTCCTGGTGAGCCTTCTTGACGATGGCCAGCTTGGAGTGGGGGTCCTTGGCAGCCAGGTGGTCGTAGGGCGCCTCGCGGGTCCCGTGCAGCATCAGCGTCCATTCCTTGATCCAGCCTTCCTCGTCCCTTTCTTGCCTGTCCCGTCCGCCGTGCCCGTTGGGGATGCGCACCTGCAAGAGGTTGTTTTTGTATTCCCTGAACTAAGCTGTCCTCGATCGTTCGTCTTTCAACTGGCTAGCAGTCGGGTTAAGATGTGTGTCATGAAAGGCGCACATATTCATGCATCAAAGGTATAAAGGTATCCGTCTAAAAGACTAAAACACATTATACTAACTTTTTGGTCCTGTTCAAGATTCTACGGATTTACACATTCGTTTTCGCCACTACGTTAATCGTCGTGTCTCCAAAATAGGAGTCAAACAGTGCAAGCCACTCCCCTTCTTTGCCTGAGCTGAGCCTCTCGGGCACTTTTGCTACCTCAGTCCTAAGTTATCTTCGGTTGTCTCACCTGAAGGCGCCAGGTGCCCCGCGGGTTCTCGGCCCAGGTGTGGGTGGTCATGAAGGGCCACTTCGTGAATCCATCTCGGCTGTCATCATCGTTAGGCCGCTGACTTAAGATCATTGACCTGCACAAGACAAAGGGTAGAATTAAACGAGGCTTCGACATCATAATTTACGGCCACTGCCTTCCAATGCACGGCTTTGTGGGCGTGTAACCACTGCAGTGCCCGACGCCCCCTGCCCCGGGTACTTACTGGGTGCCCATGGGGGACACGAGGAACAGCTCCACGTTGCCGCGGCGGGTGGCGTTGAGGGTGATGACGGCCTGCACGTGCTCCAAGTAGTTCACCTCCGTGTCGCTCCCAGCACAGGCGTCCGTCGTGATCTCCAGCAGCACTGAGTTGTTGACAGTCATTTTCCTGGAGTAGAAAGAAAGGGTGACGACTTGCATCGATGGAATTCTCATAACAAACAAGGCTCTAAATAGGGAATAATTAGTTAATTCAATTGAACTGTGATTCTAGAGTCTAGACAGTTCCCTCCCTGCTGTGTTTGAAGCTTGACACGTACTTGGGCGACTGGAAGATGCCCCCCTGACAGTGGTAGCGCGGCGGCACGGTGACCCAGTCCTTGGCCAGGGCCACCATTGCCCCCGCGTCCAGCACCCCGAAGCCGAAGAGATGGTTGAACTCGAGCCCCACGCCGTTCATGTGCCACGAGAACCTGCGCTTGGCGTCGTACAGGGAGTTACGCTTGCTGGTGAGCACGGTGAGGTGCTGCACATCACGCCAGGTGAGCCCCGGGCTGCGGGCGAGATACACGCTCATACACTGCCACTACCACCACGCCACGCATCAAACTTAACCTAATATATCTGACAGTGACAGGGATGAGCTACTATGTGAGATGATGCGGTGCTCTGGCCCGGCAAGCAACGCTCTCCTGGCACCAGAAATGAGTGAGCTACAGCCTTGCTCCACACTGTGTCGAGCGAGGCAACGTGCAGAAGGAGCCTCACTTGGCCTCCAGCGCTAGGGCGAACACTCCTGCAGCCTCGGGGGCAGCAGCGGAGGTTCCAGAGTGGGTCTTGGTGCATTTCCCGTACAGATCCGTCGTGGCCTGGCAGGGGAAAGAGGCGAGGTAAGGGAACGACAGAAACTCAACTGCCACATCATCATAACTATAGGCAGCTATGTGCTATTCACACACACACACACACACGAGAGAGATAGAGAGAGCACTCACCACTCCAGTGCTGGGGTCCTTGGCGCCGTTGCTGAAGGTGGAGGCGAGGGTGGAGGAGCAGGACTCATCGTAGTGGGCGTTGGAGCCGTCGTTAATGGCCGAGTTAATGGAAATCGTCCACATCGAGGCCGCGTAACCGTCACAATTGCAGTCATCGTCCTCCCCGCCGTCCCCACTTGCCCACACGTAGATGTTCCCCAAGCCATTGCGTCCCTGGCGGCAGGAGGACAGAGTGAAGCCTTTGGCGAGAGAGTGAGTCACAGTCAGCAGGTGAAGAAAGGTGGCTGTGAACAACATGCAGGACAGGGGTAAAAATTAAGACTTTGGGTAGGCGGTGGCTGAGTGGTAGCGTGCTGGGCCCACATTCACCGCATGATGGACGAGGCGAGTTCGAATCCCCACGCTACCACCTTGGATTTTTCAGTCACCGCCGAGTGGCTTAAAACTACCCACACGCTGTCCTGAAGACCACCCATCAACCCGGACTCTAGAGGAAACCGTCCAGTGAATCAAGGAGTTCCGGGGGGGGGCAGCATGAGCCAAGAGAAGGTGGCGCCACTATAAACACTTGCCTGCGCCATGACGGGCTGGGGTCGAATACCATCCAGACCCCTCAAGCAAGCCTACCGGCGCTATAGGCATAGACGTAAAAAAAAAAAAGTCACGGTCAGGGATGCAAGAGGGTGAAGAGCTGGAATGACAGTTATAGCCATTGGCGTAGTTATAATGGACAGAAACCCCTCAGTTCCATTATTTGTTTTGTTTTAAAACTTTAATGCTTTCTAATAACATTCTACTTTGAAAAAACTAATTAAAGCAATGCAAAATGATGTAAAATATTCTTTCCTTGATGGTTAATTTCACTCCGTTGATCATTGTTTTCTCTGCCTGAGTAATCCTCCAAAAATAATCTGAGGCGTCGTTACCCCGGTCAGGAATTACTGGGGTTGGGTCCTCTTTTTATTTTGTCCTCTGGGGAATTTTCCCGAAGGATTTCTTGTCCTCGGTAGATTTTGTTTTTGAGGGGTTTCCTAAAGGGGGGTTGTCCTACACTCGGGTGGCTGAGTGGGTGGCGCACAGACCGGCATGCTCGAAGGGCTGGCCAAGGGAAGGGCGAGGAGGAGGAGGGGAAGGGGGAGGCGGTGACCCACAAAGTTATTGATCACTGAAATATATTTGTACCTCGTTGACGCCTCGCACGATTGCCTTCATGGTGGCGTTGCGCGGCCCGTCGACCGTCTTGCCGTCGTCGGTGGGTCCCCAGGAGGCGGAGTAGATGTGGATGAGGTTAGGCTCCAAACCCATGCTGTTGGCCTCGATCAGGTCGGTCATGTACGGCTGATCCAGCATCCGTATACCTGCGCGAACCAAGACAAAGGGGCGGGTGTAGGAGCTGGCTTGTCTATCTTCTCATTCAGCATCCTTGAGTAACCAATGTAATACCACGTTTTCCCCCTCACTTCAGATTTAATGTTACGTGAAAATAAGGGACAAAACTCGAGGACGAATGGCAGAGTGGAATAATTACGGGTAGGCTGCCATCATCCCAAAAATCTAAGGGGAAAAAGAATAAATTACGGGACACGAGGAAGCACTCAGCCATTCATCGTGAAGGGAAAAACGGGGTATTACATCAAGGCATAGGCACGGCAGGGAACTCCATTGTCTGTCTACTGGTCCACCTATACCTCGGTGAATCAAAGCAAGTATAGGTGTGAATGTAGGAAGGTAAAGGGGCTATTACACTGGGCAAATTTTCCGTGGATCTTCAGTCAAACCACGATTTCCGCTGGCGTGGTTCTCATATTTCCGTGGTTTTCTGACGTGTCCACGATCTTCCAAAGCTACGGTAGATTTCATCGAAGGACGACGGTATTACTCACCATCATCATCATCAGCAGGTTTGACTGAAGATCCACGGAAAATTTGCCAAGTGTAATAGCTCCTTTAGTTGCCTGTCTTCCGATCCATGGTCAATTTAAATGATCTTGAGAAACCGAAATACTGTAAAGGAAAACATGAATCCACGAACCTCACTGCCTGGCTTCTGATACTCGACAGACCCTTCCCATGTGTCTGAGGATCTCAAGAATGTATGACCTACATGCAGCTTTACCTCAGAGCAACTCATAATAGCCATGTTAGTGCTAAACAAATCAGTAATATTCAGTATCGCAATGAACTAAACTTACATGCTCCAATTGTCATCAGTATAAAGTTATGTTTGTTGCAATAAATGGTTCACTATATTCTACTAATCACCTGTTGGAATAAAATACTTGGTTTACAACTAAGATTCGACGGCCTCCAGTTATGAAAGCAAGAACATCGGCATACTGAAGTAAAGTGCAGTGTAGTGCATAGCGAAGTGCACTGGACTCACCGGCGACCAAGGAGTTGTAGGCGACGCCCACCCCGCAGATGCCGTTGTCGCGCGCGGCAGACACCTCGCCGGCACAGCGCGTCCCGTGGCTGCGGACAGAGATTGGAGGAGTAAGCATTCACGACATAAACCTGTCTTTGAACATGGAGGCTCGAGCTTTCTGTCCTAAGTTCTGTTGCTGCCATAAGTTTCGTCACTGGTATCATATAGTATACTCCATGTTCTTGTAATAGCAGCCCTGCCCCTCCCTTCAACCCTCACACACGTGCTGTCTCCCCTCCCTCCTCGCCGGTCCTCCCCGCCCCCCGCCACCTGTTGAAGGAAGGACATGTGACAGTTGCCGGTGTTTGGCCCTAAACTCACCGGCCACCACCGGAGGTATACGTGGGCAGCTTGGGGCCGTGGGTCCCGCGGGCGCCCGCAGTGTGGGACGAGTGCGGGCGTACAATGCAAAAAATTGTAAGTGCAGGGCGGGCGCAGCTTCGACTTAAGAAATGGGCTCGAATACAGGCGTTTTAGTTGTGGGTGCGGGGCAAGGAATGGAGCAATTACTTGAGTAAATGTTTAAAACGTAGGTATCGACCTAGCCAGCCCGAGCCCAGCCAGGCGAAGGCCCCGCCACGACAGCCCCGCCCCCTGCCACATATGTAGAGCCATATTATGATAATTATCTTTGCGTAATCCTCCAGAGAGAGCAGAGAAGGGAAAGAATGGGCAATCTGTTTTTTTTTTTCAATCCCATTAAGGAAGAGTCACGGAGGAGGAGGTGGGAACCTCGGTAATGCTGTAAGTCTTCCTAAGTCTCCAGCGCCGCTGCTGTTTGTCTGCACCACTACTTGGAGGCGTAAGCGGATTACAACACAGCGGCGGAAAACAACTCCAGTGAGTCCACACGCTGCTGCTACTATTATCATACATGCGTTGTCGGAAAGACTTTTCTTAAGTAGTAATGTGTAATATCTGCTTCGAAAGGAACTCGTTCATTTGCAGAGTGCCGGTTGTAAGTCTTCTGAGGGCCTTTAGCGGGGCTCTGCTCACCGAGAGTAGCATGTGGCGGAGAATTCAATCTCAAATCCATTTATTATCTTTAATGACAAATACGTGGGGAGCCCTACAGAGTACAAATACAGGGGCCACATCAATCCGTCAGGCAAAGAACCGAAAGGTCTCACCAACCAATGCGCCAGCCTATCCAAGCTCATCAAACAAAACATAATCCAATAAGACATAGGCTGGAAAGTGCGTTAGGAATTCATTTCATATGGTCAGGGATAATAGTCGTAAAGCTTGTGGCCAAGAAAATCTTTTAAGAGCAGCTGAGAAGAAATGACGCTGACACTCAAGGGAACAACGGATATGAGCAAGCTTGAAGACATGGCCTCTTGTACCCACAACTGGAGCAAGCTGGAATAGTCTAGTAGAGGTCTTAAAATATAATGTGCTGAGGTACAATAATCTGGTAACACTGTGAGTCGTTCTTCAGTGACGTCACCACAACAAACAGAGGCAGCATGTGTGGTGGGTGGTGGGCGGGGCCGTCCCTAACTTAAGTGCCGCCAAGTTCAAAAGTTTTATACATAAGGCGGAGTGCTTCGCGGAATTCCCTCTTGCCCCCTGTTGAAGGTGCCGCTGCTCCAGTCCCGCCACGTCCATTAGCAGAGTGACCTGACGGCGTTTAAATGGGACGCGGCGCCGTTTACGAGGAGGACGTGGAGAGCCTTATGGTGCAGGGGAGGAGGTGAGTACACTCTATTTTACTCAATTTTTCTCTATTTTCTTTACTTTCTCATTGTTTTCGACACTTGGATGATTTCTTGTTGTCATGTGTATTTATACTGCTCAAGGTGACATGCGTAGTTGCTTGCATCATCTGCTTTTTTTCTGTTTTATATATTTTCTGTATTTTTTCATTGTTTTCGACACTTGGATGACTTCTTTTGCTGTATTCGTATATATTCATTGCTCAAGGTGACATGCTTAGTTGCTTGCATCATCTGCTTTTTCTGTTTTATATATTTTCTGTATTTTTTCATTGTTTTCGACACTTGGATGACTTCTTTTGTTGTATTCGTATATATTCATTGCTCAAGGTGACATGCGCAGTTACTTGCATCATCTGCTTTTTCTGTTTTATATATTTTCTGTATTTTTTCATTGTTTTCGACACTTGGGTGACTTCTTTTGTTGTAGTTGTTATTCATTGCTCAAGGTGACATGCGCAGTTGCTTGCATCATCCCAACAAAGACTACACTTTTTCTTTTCTCTAATTTAGAAGGTATTTACGCCATTGACTTCACATATATTATGACTAAGACACTTCGTTTAAGATTTACTTCATGTATCCTTCCCTATTTCATTATCTACTCAACCAGCTGCTCTTTTGTTATCCTATATGTCCTCTGCTAACCTTCAAACCTCCTGGAAACCTGTCATTATGGTCAGTGTCAGGTTTTGAAGGCATTTTAACATGAATATAATTTACGTCAATAATTCAACCCTTGTTTGTCAGGTGTGAAGTCAGTTTACCACAATTTTCATGGATATTATTGCTTAAACCACTCATTTGTCAGGTTCTAAATGCTTATTACCTCAATTGTCATGGGTGTTAATAATCGGAACATTTGTGTAATATAGTTTAAGTGTTCATTGCCTAAGAGGGCTTACTGAAGGGCTCGTCTCACCTTGTTGCTGCATATATACTAATTCTTTCTTGTGTTTGCCTTGTTTTGAAAGCTTATTGCCATGTTTATATTGATGCTTAGAACAGTTATTTGGTGCTCATTTCTTATTATTCAGTGCTAAAGCAGTCTTGCAGAAGGGTTCTCGTCTCCTTGTTGTTGCTGCATTAGTTAATTACATTCCCTTAATTGTGTTTGTCAGGGTGATGGTCCTCAGAGGTTATGTTGTCAGGGAGTTTGGCTGGTTTGAATGCAGTTAAGGGTGTGTTGGCTAAAAGTTACTTACCTATGTCAAAGTTTGTTTCTGCTGTCTTTGGTAATTCCTGCATGTCTGTTTCTGGCTAATTGTTGTCAAAAATAAGATTGCACCCTGATTTTCTATTCCTTCACTGAAACACTGTATAGATGCCCTTAAAATGTCTCACAACTATCTAATCAGGGGCATTGCAGGAACTTTTCAAAGGGGGCAGAGCCAACATGTTTTAGGTCCTACACAACATACATCAAATTTCATGTTTTCATTGATCGACCACTTGGCAATGGCACAAATGGTTACCAATATCTGCAGCACCATCTGTCCTGAGGTGTTGCAAATATTAACTCTGTTATAACTTGTGAGTGAGTGTGTTAATGGGAACATAACAGATTTACAAGGTGGCAACTGCCCTCCCCTTGCCTCCCTCCAGATGCCCAACTATCTAACTACCCATGGATTGGTTATTATCCATACTCCTTTCCTACCCCTGTTTTCCTTATCTAGTTGAAATTGGAATATAACAAACTTTTGCCGTAATGACTGCCGGTAGAAACTTCACAGAGTATAATCATTTTATTTGCTGAATGCCTTAATGAAGGTGGAGAACCTAAAGTGGGACTTATGAAGGGCCATGACTAGTTACTTTGTTGCACTTGTGGCTACATACATAATGTAGTCTTACTCTCTTTACCCTCACCAGCCTGTGTCAGCCTTTCTGTTCATCAGCCGATACTAATGACACAAATATACTAGCTTAATAAAATTAACAGCAACAGTACCTGCTTAGCTTGATGGTTATTCTGAGTTCAGAACATGATAATACTATAATACTATGACTAACCCTATAGTAGTTGAATATTGTGAGGTCATGTGGAATTTTGTTGCCATATTCATAAACATAATAGCATATTGGGTAGGCGGTGGCCAAACTGGTAGCGTACTGGGCCCACATTCACTGCGTGATGGACGACGCGGGTTCGAATCCCCACTCGGATTTTTCAGTCACCGCCGAGTGGCTTAAAATTACCCACATGCTGTCCTGAAGACCACCCATCAACCCGGACTCTAGAGGAAGCTGTCCAAGCGAATCAAGAACGAGTTCCGGGGGGCAGCATGAGCCTATGCAAGATGGCGCCACTATAAACACTCGCCTGCGCCAGAACGGGCTGGGCCGACCATCAGGCCCCACCTGGAAGAAGCCTTGGGCCGACCATCAGGCCCCACCGGGAAGATGCCTACCGGCGCAATAGGCAACAACGTAAAAAAAAAAAAAAAAAAAAAATGAAACCATAGTTTTGTAATGTTTTGTTCTTCCAAACTTCTTTTCGTCCCTTGGATACAAACAAAACTTTTGATAAGTAGTTGAGAAAATGTTATGTGGGGGGAATAAGAATGAAGAACTCCTCCCCGATTATGGATGGTTAATGTTAGGGTAGGTAGGTTAGCTTAGTTTGTAGCTAAACTGGTGAGTGGGGACTCTAGTAACACCAGTCTCCAAAAAAGAGCTTATTAAATTTTAGTCATTTGAACTTTTAACCCCTTCAATCCAGCGATGCCGACGCCGGCGTCCGAAGGGCATCCGACGTCATCACCATTAGTCCTCTTTTAAACCTCTTAATCTTCTTCCATTTCCTCTTAATTCTCTTCTAAACTTCTTTAAGAGGAAGTGGCAGAAGATTAAGAGGAGTTTAGAGGAGGATTGAAAGGTTTAGAAGAGGATTAATCCTCTTCCATTTCCTCTTGACCCTTTCCATACTGTGACGCCGACGTCTGCGTCACGTATGGAAAGGGTTAAGGAGTTAGTATTTTGCTGCTATTCATGCACCACATTAAGAGAACTTGATGTGGGATGTTGCATCAGGTTCCTCGCCTTTATGCTGTTGGAACTGTTCTGTTCTGTTCATGCAGAGGTGGTGACATAAAAGTAATATAGCGCTGGTGCGAATGGCAGGGAAAAGTTGTGTGTTTGTTTGTCTCGGATGACTGAATGGGGTGCACGAGTTAGTAACTTATTTTATGTGACTGAATCAAGGGGTTCCGGTGGTGTGTTGGAGCTCAGCACAGTTTTCAGGAGTTTGGAAATAGTGTGTGACATATCTGAAATGCAAACATACGTTGCAAATGGCAGTCATATATGTTAAGACTTTATCTGATACCCTAGTGATCTGTAATTGTCACACATTTATATTTATTCATGTTGGATATGTTTTGTGGGCTGTCAAGTCCTTATGTAATTTTCTTAAATAATATTGTAGTGGCAGATATTGTAGCATCAACACTAATTTGTTGCTTCTTTCAAAATCAGTAAAATTTTCATAATTTTTCAGTATAACTAAACAACTATTCTTTTATATTTTGTCCTGTCTATTTTTATATTTCCTCTGGCTCATCTAGTATTCCTCTATCAAATGACAGCCATTTTTCCTGAGATCTGTAGCAAAGTAATGTTTCAGCTTGTAATCTTGGGTTCCATCTTATCCTTCACTCAGTGGTTTATCAGCTGTCTCATCCCAGTGTTATGTCACTCCTATGCTCATGAGTCATTCTGTCAGTTTTCATTAAAGTAATGACATTTGCAGCTGGAAATAGAAGGCACCTCTAGAACAGTGTCAGATCGTGTTACTTCAAAGCTCTGTTTCTTAATAAGACAAAGGAAACTTAATTTGCTCTAACTGTTATCTAACCTTAACCCAGGAGCCCTCCACCATTCTCTTTCATTACTGAGCTTCAAAATTAGAAATTCCTCTCATGGTTCCCTAAACTCAGCTAATATTAAGGCGGGCATCCTCTTCAGAACTATATACCTACTGTATGTATGTTTATTTTTATATGTAAATTTTCCTTTACTCTGCTGCCATGCCTGTCTCGATGGATGACCATTTTATTCATTCTTATGGCTACTGATTTTATTTGCTTTTTTGATTTTGCTAAACTGAGAATTGTATTTCCTCTCCCTCTCATATCTTTTTTGCATAAGACATCCTTTAAGCTGCAAGAGTCAGCCAGTCTCTTCATTTTTGTTGGTGAAGTCTGTAATAGTCTGGCTTGTCTATTCACTGCACCCAGCGGCTCTGACCCTTTCAAGGGGAAGATTGAGTAACCTCAAGAGCCGAGTTTTGTTTGCTCTTTGACATTTTCTCTGTAATTAATTAGTATGGGTGGGATATTTTCCAACAAATTTACTTCATGTTTTGTGTATTTGTGTATAGCTGAGTGCCCGCTGACAGCCTTGGCTGGGATTCAAACCCGGGCCTGTGGATTTGTAGCTAGGCACACTTACCACTGCACCATGGAGATGTGGAAATATAGGAAATGTAGAGATTCACATAAATTTACATAATGCTTAGATCATACAGACCCCATGGTCCATACCAGGTGGTCTATCCTGAAACCTAATTGAAATATCAGATCCATTTCTGCTTTAGTGAAGATTGCAATGGAGGGAGTATAGTGTCTAAGTTTGTTTTTAAATGAATAAATCATGTTACACTAAACTACTGAAAGTGGAGCTGATTCCATTCTTGTACAACATTAGCCTTCTTACCTGTTGAACCAGTCATCAGTGTAACGAGGGTAAGGGAAGGGGTCGTTGCTGCTGAAGTCCCAGCTGGCACGGGCGTTCTGTGGCCACGAGAAGATATTAATTAGTCTGGTGTAGGGAGAGACATGCTTTGGATGAATGGTGGTTAACTTATTTGGCTGTTGAAGGCATATGTCTCTTGTATTTATAGTTTTGTAAAGGTGGACAGCTGCTGTCTATAGATCATCATTTGGGTTTTGATATATTTGCTTGAGCTGTGGCAGGAGACATACTCGGGTTGATTTGTGGGTCTTCTTTTTGTTATAGGCATTCTTTTCTGTATATTTAGATTTTCATGTGATCAGAATATGTCACTTATAAATACAGACTTTTCATTTTATGCATGTATGAGGTTGTAAGCTAGTGTGAAAACCATTTTGCTTCATGGGAATGCAGGGATGTGAGCAGATTATATACCATTGGCTGTATCATGGCATTGGCAGTGGTTAGTTGCTTTGTTTGATGCATAAGTAGCCATTCATGGTTTTATCTCACAATGCCTTGCTACATATGAGGCATCTGAAGAAGGGGTGTAAGGGACATTGCCATTTTCTTCATGTGCAGTAGGAAAGGCAGGGTAAACATCACAGGAAGAACAAGAAACAAGTTGCCTGGGAAAAGTGCCCTTGTATTTGGTGTACCGAGGGTCGCTTTTCCCTTGTGACTTGTATCTTGATTTTTCCGTGATGTGTTGCCTGCCTTTCCCATTACAAACTAGAAAAAAAATGGCTTTGTCCCTAATGCTTCTTCCCCTCCGGCCAGCTCATATTCTTTTCATGTCTCGCTTTTCCATCGCCTGAAAAAAATTCCTCTCTGATCTGTCTCTTCTGTTTTCCAGCCGTGTCTCTGTGGCGCTGAAGTACATTGTTTGATAATCCTTTTTTTGTCAACCAGGCACATTTTCCCTTTGTAATCTGCTTGCTATCCATATTTTTTATCTTATTTTTTCTCTGCTTTCTCTCTCTCTGATCTCTGCTCTCTCTCTCTCTCTCTCTCTCTCTCTCTCTCTCTCTCTCTCTCTCCTTTCACAAATCTGTATGTACAAGGCTCAGTTTTCAAGCAGCTGTCCTTTTTTTTCCTCATTCCCTCCTTACGAGTCTCATAACACAGGATTGTATAACTCTCCCCCAATCTGTGTACAGCCCAGCAAAGTAAACAGATACTTGGGCTTCTGTCCGTTGTTGATTTTTACTTTGTTATCTTTTCTACCTTTTAAAGTAGTGTATTATTTGTGGGTTTTCTTATGCTAGTCTTGTCTACAGTCTTCTGCATCACTCTCACACTAAGTAATTTTTATTTCTGATAATCCCATGTAACTATTTCTCATTGAAGGGTTGTAGAAGACAGAGTAGGATGTCAGTGTTGGCTTTTCTGTCCATTCTTCTTTCCTCCTATAGCAAGCTGTCATTCACATCACTCTCATACTACACACCAAGTAAAGTTCTCCTGATAATCCCTTATAACTATTTCTCATTGAAGGGTTGCAGAAGACAGAGTAGGATATCAGTGTTGACTTCTCTCTCCATTCTTCTTGCCTTAACTTTGATTTCGTGAACTGATGCCTCTGTGTTTACGAGTATATTGGAATTCATGGTGACTGGCCAGCTAAGGATGTCAGTATTTTACCATCACTAAATGGGCTCAGTCACTGGCACTCAGGTTTCCACGTACTGGTACATACACCTTTCACCATGTTTTAGAAAGTTTGTTTAGGTTAAAGGCTTTGGCTCACTTCAGCAGTTTACTAATCACATCATTCATTATAAAACATATCATCAATGTTGCTAGAGGCTGATCTATAGGCTCTTGGAATACTACCCACAACTCTCTTTTCATTGTTTTTTCAAAGCATTAAAATCAAGCAGTTATTATTGGTTTGTGTATATTCCTTTCATTCGGGAATATTATTGGTTATCTGTTCATTTGCCTGTATTACACTTAGTCAAGACCCTGTGTAGGTAGGGAGAGGTAATGAAAGACTTAGGTGCCTATTAAATCATCCAGTGACAGGCATCAAAGGTATTGGGAAGGAAGGGAAGAAACAGTTATTGCATTAACCTTGCATTATAAGCAGGGAGAGAAGGGAGAGGGGTTTGCACTTCAATTAACCAATGACACCTATTAAAGCTGTGGAAAGGGATGGGGAGTGAGATCATGTAATTAGTTGACCGGAGACATGCTTATTGAGTGTGTGGGAAGGAGAGACGAAGAGTTAACTAATATGACCAGAAACTTGGGTTCTTTGGAGGACAGAGGGACAAAGCCATTTTTTTCTTGTTTGTACATGGAAGGACAGGCTGCAGGTGTACCAAGGTTTGCTATTTCCTTCTTACTGGGATGTGTATCTTGTCTTTCCCAATGCAAACTAAAAAAAAAGGTTTTGTTCCTTATGCTCCTTCTCTTTTGGATCCCTGCATTGTGTGGGAAGGGAAGGAGAGGAGCACACTTAGTCGACCAGGGATGTGGTTATCGAGCATGTGGGAAGGAAGGAAAAGACCTCACTTATTCCACTGATCGGAGACGTGCTCATGAAGTGTGTGGGAAGGAAGGAAAAGACCTCACTTATTCCACTGATCGGAGACATGCTCATGAAGTGTGTGGGAAGTGATTGGGGGAGCATACTTAGATGATTGACCAGAAACATACCTATCAGTGAAGCCAGGGGGAAGGAGCGGAGAGGAGCTTCCATGCCAAGATAACTAACCCTTTATGCCCTTCCATACCAAGACAACTAACCCTTCATGCCCTTCCATACCAAGATATGCAGGATCACAGGTGGTAAACAGGCACTTTTGATGATGGTAACTTACGTAATTATGGCGCAGGTCAGGGTGCATGTAGTCGATACCTGGTCAGAGGGAAGAGAGAAGGGAAGAATCAGAAAGTGCGAGGAAATGTAAATATATATCTTGATTTGGCGATTGAAACATTTCTTTGCCCAAGCACACACATTTGACATGGCTTTCGTAAGGGTTATGGGCCTATCCAGGGGGTGGTTTAATGAACCCGGTGATAGTTTGACCCTTCTTCTAAACCCCGAAACCAAAAAAACAATCTCTAGAATCCGATTGATCATGTTTTCGTCCTTTGCAAATAGTTGATGTGGGTGTTGGTAGCGTCTAAGAATGCCGCCCTGAGACCCATATTCCTAGACACTTTCGGCTCCTTAAGTAAATATTTTCAAAGGCTACAGAGGGGATTAGTCAGGTTCTCAAGGTTGGGTATGGTTTTCATGGTGCGGCAGCGTCGTCAAACCATCACTAGGCTCATAAAACTACTCACGAAAATCCCCACAACCTCTATGAAAGCCTTATCAAATCTGGGAGTGTGAACCATGAGATGTTCGAGCATATGGGTCTAAAACAAACAGACAAAAAAGAAGCCTCGTCAAACGATCACTAGGCTCATAAACTACTCACGAAAATGCCCACAACCTCTATGAAAGCCTTATCAAATCTTGGTGTGTGAAATGTTGGAGAATATGGGTCTAAAACAAACAAACAAAAAAAGATTACTGCTATATATATCTTTTTTACTTTCTCATTATTTTTGGGTCATAGAATAAAAAAGGGAAGTGTGGGGGAGATCAGGAAAAAGCAGTATATCATGATGCGCTAAGGGAGACTAACATGGTCCTGCTTCCTTTTCACAGCCCTTATATTTCTTTCCTTTATGCCTTGATTCATGACTATAAGAGAGACATGGGAAACAGGCGGTGTGGGAAATCTTTACATCATGTCAGGAAAAACGATTCCTCGCTCTCTCATGACTCAAAATTCTCTCCGTTTTGTACGATACCCAAGTCATGAAAAGAGAGAAAGCTGAAAAGTGTGGGAATTTATATTAGACTCATGAAATCTTATTATGGCTCACTGGAGAATGCTTAGAAAAGAAATAAACCTTCGCTCCTCCATGGCTTTTAAAATTCTATCCAGTTTCTGCTTTATTTTTTGGGTCATGGAGAGAGGAAGCATAAAAGCGTTGGAATGTGTGTTATGGACTATGAAATTGGACTTGAGACTCAAATTCCTTTATCCTATTTTAGTGTGTTTATATTTCTCTGTTCTGTCTACGTTATCTATTCTTATTTTGCGTCCTTCCATTATTTATCCACTACTGTCATCACCACTATTGCCAGTACCATAACTATTGCTTCTACTACCATTGTTACCCTTCTTCCTCCTCCTCCTCCTCCTCGCTCACTCCCTTATCCACTCCTTCCACCTCCCGTCTCTCTCTTTTTCCTATTCTTGCTTCTCTCCAGGCTCTCTTTTTCCTCCCATGTTCACTCTCTCCTCCCTCCACCTCCCTCTTTCACAACCACTACTAATAAGTTTACCATCTCCCTCCATAACCATTACTATCACCATGCTCCACCATACCCCTACCACTGTCCCCTCCCATTCCTGTGCTTTTTACCAATTCCTGCCATCTTCACCATTCCCCTTCCACTCTCCTCTTCCTCCCCTGAACTACACCACCACCACCACCACCAGTACCATTACTCTTTGCCTCCTAGTTCTCCATATCACCATCACCACCATCACCACCATTACCATAACCATATCACTAACACTGCTCTCTACCATCTTTCCCTCCACCCCAACCCTCTCCACCTCTTCCCCACCCAGCATCTTCACCCTTCCATCTTTTCCCCCTACCAACCTTTTCCCCTCACCATCCATACCCCTCCATTTCTTCCCCCTACCGCCACCACCATCACTAATATTACCCTCCTCCTTCCACCTCTCTCTTGTCCCCTCCACCTCCATCACCACTTACCGTCATCCATTATTGCCGTGGTCACATTTCTGCCTGTGTAGCCTTGCCTCCACGCTGCTTCCACGTTCAGGTCCAGGCGTGGCTTCCCTCCGTTCTGTCCCACGTTTCTCTGTTGGGTCATACAAGGTCAGAGGTTACACAGGTTGTTCTTAGACTGAGCAAGGTCAATGGGGGTCACATGAAGGGAAGGAAGAAGGGAGAAAGGAGGGATGTTGATGAAAAGATGAGGGAAGGCAGGGTGAGTTAGAGGTCAAATACTAGGTCATACAAGGTCAGAGGTCACACAGGTTGTTCTTAGACGAAGAGAGGAAGGAACGAGGGAACAAGGAAGGGGGAAAAGAAGGAGAGTGATACAAAATGAAGGGAGCCAGGGTGAGTTAGAGGCTATTGAGGTTATGTAAGATCAAAGGTTACATGGGCTGCTCAGAGAGGGATAATGGACCAATGGGAAGAGGACAGGGAGAGGGACAGAGGAGCAAAAATAAATAAAAGAAAAAGGTAAGGAGAGCGAATTCAAGGGAAAAGGGGAAGGGAGGCTATATAGTTAACCCCTTGACTGTGAATTTCCTACAGTCAGACCTCACCAAGATACAGGAATGGAACAAAAAGTGTCTGCTACAATTCAATGAAGACAAATGTAAAGTCCTGCACCTTGGGAGGGGATATCTAGCACACCAATACCACATAGAAAACACTCCACTATCCACCACAAAGGCAGAGAAAGACCTGGGAGTATAGGTTACCAGGCTACCAGTGAAGGGGAAATCCATGACCATCGCTGTGGACGGGTTAAGGGAGTCACACAGAGAGAGTGTAAGGAAAAGGGAATTAGAAGAAAGAGAAACTAACAATAAGCAAAAACAACAATAAACGAAAAAGAAAACAAAGAAAAGGCAGGGAGAGGGAGGGAGAAGTTAAAGGACCATCCAAGGAAAAATTAAAGGAAGGAAAGCAAAGGGAAGAGAAAACAGCAAAAAGGAAGAGCAAAAATAAACAAATAAGAGAAAGGGAAAACCAGGGAAAGGGAGGGAGAAGTTTAAGTGTTCATCCAAGGAAAGGTTAAGTTAAAAGAAATAAAGGAGAGAGAACATAGCAAGGAGGAACAGCAAAAATAAACAAATAAGAAAAAGGGCAAAGCAGGGAGAGGGAGGGAAAAGTTTAAGTGAAAAGAAGCAAAGGAGAGAGAACATAGCAAGGAGGAACAGGAAAGATAAATAAATAGGAAAAAAAAAGAAAGGCAGGGAGAGATGGAGGTGGGGGGGAGCTTAGGAAATCACACATAGCAAAAAAATAAAGGGAAATGGAGCAAAATAGAGAAAAAAAAGGAAACGAAAGAAGAAAACGGAAGAAGATTAGGGAGAGTGAATGGAGGCTGGGGCTTGTTTTTATTTTTTATTTTATTTTTTGTCTTCCTGATGGTGAATGAACTGGAGGTGAGGGCGGGGAGGTGAATTATTATTAGCTATCAGTGTTTTTGAAATGGAAAGGTAATTAAGAGATATTTTGGGAGTGTGTGTGTGTGTGTGTGTGTGTGTGTGTGTGTGTGTGTGTGTGTGTGTGTGTGTGCCAGTCTCTCTCATTAGCTTCATTTCATTCTGTTCGTGGGAGTCGTGTTTTGCATTTTTTTTTTGTTTTTTTTTTACTTTTGAATTACTCCCTCTACTGTAAAAAACAACAACAAGAACAACAAAACCTGACTGACTGATTAATTGATTAACTAACTGACTGACTGACTGACTGGCTGGCTGGCTGACTGACCGACTAACTACCTGACTGACTGACTGACTGACTGACTGGCTGACTGATTAACTGAATGACTAACTGACTGACTGACTGACTGACTGGATTAAACGTATGACTGGTTAGAGGGACTAGTGATTGGCTGGTTAACTGGATGACTGATGGATAGGTTGAAAATAGACTTAATGACAGTGGGTGACATTGACTGAAGGAATGAGAAGTTAGTATATAGTGAAGTTGACTCTCTCTCTCTCTCTCTCTCTCTCTCTCTCTCTCTCTATGTTTACCTATTTATTTATTTTTTGTATATTTCGCTTTTCGTTTTTTTTTTTTTTTTTTTTTTTTTTTTTTTCATTCCCATCCCGACGCAGACGCAAGAAGGTGACTGGCGGGAAAGGGAATGGCGCCGCGGGGAACAAACGTTGGCTGATTGGTCGTTTGGGAGCCATTCAAAGGGCCGCCTAACTTGTCTCTTTTACCCCTCCCCCTAACCCCTCATCTTACGACTCCTCTCTCATCCTCTCCCCTACCTAACTACGTCTCCTCGACCTCTCATCTACCTCTCCTTTACCTACCTATGTGCATACCTACCTGCTTAGTTGTAGCCATCTTCACTACCACCACCAAGACCATTACCACAAGCTTTTCAACTTTTCCACTACCATTCCACTACCACCAATCCACTCCTACCTTCCATCGCGTCCATCTTCACCCTTCCTACGCCACCTTACCATACCCCACTTTCACTTTCCTCCCCCCCTTACTGTCACTCCTCCCCTTCCTATCCACAACACCACTATTCATGATTTCCTGTGTGTGTGTGAGTGTGTGTGTGTGTGTGTGTCGCGGTGGCTGTCCCTGTCACGCCAAGACCAGATAAAACACAAAAGATTGGGAAGTTTCTTTTGTTCTCTGTGTAGCTTGGTCTCTGATTCTCTCTCTGTCGCTGAGGTTGTGTTGTTGTTTGTGTTGCGCTTTGTTGGTTGTTTCGTGGTGGTGGTGGTGGTGGTGGTGGTGGTAATGATGATGATGATGATGTGTGTGTGTGTGTGTGTGTGTGTGTGTGTGTGTGTGTGTGTGTGTGTGAGAGAGAGAGAGAGAGAGAGAGAGAGAGAGAGAGAGAGAGAATCCTCCTCCTCCCACGCTTATCCATTACCCATTGATGTATTGTTCCTCCTCCTTCCATCTGTCATCTGGCCATGTGGATTCTCTCTCTCTCTCTCTCTCTCTCTTTCTCTTGCACATTCATCTGTCTGTTTTTATTGATCTGTCTATTTCGTGTGTCTGTTTGCCTGTGTGTGTGTGTGTGTGTGTGTGTGTGTGTGTGTGTGTGATTTGTATCCATTCCTATTGCTTCCATTTCGAACATAACTATTATTTTTTTTTTGCAGTATCGAAGTTGCCTTTATTGCATACCATTAATATCGTCACTTTTATCGTTCTCATCGCTCATAACCCCGGTGTGTGTGTGTGTGTGTGTGTGTGTGTGTGTGTGTGTGTGTGTGTGTGTGTGTGTGTGTGTGAGCAGGGAGTTACATATGAAGACTTTCTCGGTTATTTTCTTATCTTACTTTCTCTCTCTTCTGCCTTACTTTTATCCTTTCTCTTGCGCCTTTTCCTTCGCAGTTCGTCAATCGTATTTTTTTCCTCTTTTTCCTTTCTCTTTTTCTACCTCTTTTGCTTCGATGCTTCCTTCTTTCGCTAATGACAGTTTTCTTTATTTTTCCTTCTCACTTTTTTTTCTCCTTTATTCTCTATGTCTTCCTCTCTTCCTACTCTAATACCCTTTTTCTTTCTTTCTCCTTACTCCACTCCTTTTTCTTTATAGTCAATCAATCGTGTCCTTTTCTCTCTCCTTGAATTCCTTTTTTCTAGTGTCTCAATTCAGCCTTTCTCCTTTTCTTCTTCAAACCCCTTTCCTACTCTCTCTCAAAGACCGACTTCCTGCTATTTCTCTCTTTCTCGTATTCTTTCTTTCTTTCTTTCTTTCTTTCTTTTCTCTTGAACTCGGCGTAGGCAATAGATTTAATCCCTTCGTCTCTTTGCTCCTGAGTCATCGCGTCGCCCTTCCCCTGTGACGGCAGTATTTCTTCGGTTCGAGTCACGGAACCCACTTAGTTGAGGTAATGAATTTATTGATGATCTGTCGCCCGCTGTCTCTCCGGCCATAGCGCTGAGCCATTGTCCTGTCTCTCTCTCTCTCTCTCTCTCTCTCTCTCTCTCTCTCTCTCTCTCTCTCTCTCTCTCTCCTGCTCCATTCATGCATTTTTCTTTCCCTTTTATCTGTTGCCTGATTATTTTTTTTTTGGGGGGGGGTGCGTGTCTGTTTGTCTGTCTCTGTTTGTGTCTGCCTGCTTGTCTGTCTATTTTATGGTCAACCTATGGCGCCGCTAGGCTTTCTTGGTTGGGTTTGGTAGTCGGCCCCAACCCGTTATAGCGCAGTCAAGTGTTTATAGTGGCGTCATCTTGCTTTGCTCATGCTGTCCTTCGGAGCTCATTTTTTTATCCCCTTCAGAGAGTTAATCTAGAATCCGGGATTCCGGGTTGATAGGTGTTCAGGACAGCATGTGGGTAGTTTTAGACCACTCGGCGATTTTTTTTTTGGGGGGGGGGGCTGGATGGTATTCGACCCCAGCCCGTCATGGCGCAGGCAAGTGTTTATAGTGGCGCCATCTTCTCTTGACTGAAAATGGTCAGCTTTTAGTGGCGTGCGAGACTCGGGGCCGCTTTCACAGTCACCTTTGTTTGTTTTGATAGTTACCAATGGCGGTGATCGCCGCTATAGTATTTTCACGTGAAACTGGCCGATGGGGTAGTGGCGGCTGCAGAGGAAGCGAGAGGTGTTGAGAGTGTGTGGTAAGGAGCGGGGCTAGGCTAACCCCTCAGCCGCCACTACCAAATCAAAATCAAAACAAGCGAAAGTGACTGAGAAAGCGACCTTCGAACTCGACTTCAGGAAACCGCCCCCGCACGCTGGCCACTCAATCACCGCCTCCGCCTCTGTCTATGTGTGTGTCTGTGTCCGTCCGTCTGTCTGTCTGCACCTTGGAGTCGATTAGCTCATTCACCCACCTCTTCAAACACCGTGATCCATATATAACTCTACCCCGCCCTTTCAACGTGTCGTCATCTCGTTACGGCGCTTTGACAACGTGAATGGCACCCTTTTGCTGCTCTATTTACCCCACACCCCCTCCCCTGACCCCCCTAACCCTCCCTCCACCCTTTGCTGCTCTTTTTATCCCCCCTCCCCTGACCCCACTAACCCCCCTACACCCTTTGCTGCTGCTCTGTTTACCATACACCCCCTCCCCTGACCCCCCTAACCCTCCCTCCACCCTTTGTTGCTGCTGTATTTACCCCACCCCCCTCCCCTGACACCCCCTAACCCCCCCCTACACCCTTTGCTGCTGCGGGTAATAAACGAGTGCTAATTTCATGAAGAGGCTTAACGATTACATGGACGAAGATGGTTTAAAGGTAACAGCCTAACGAGGGATTAAAACAGAAACACCTCTAGGCTTTTTCATCAGTTACAACGACGAAAAAACAAACATAACGTGAAAATTGGTGATAAACGAGTGCTAATTTCATGGAGACGCTTAACAAGTACGTGGGCGGGGATGGTAGAGTCTTTGATGGCCTAACGAGAGTCTTTGCATGCAGGAATCACTCATTTTCTTTTTCATCTGGTACAACCTTGTTAAGAAAAGACCCGAATCAACGTTGCCAGATTGTCGTACTCAGCCGATTCTATTTCCCGACTTCCTACCCTTAAACTGTCTTCTGGGCTTCAGTAACGAAACTCATTTATAGTTATCGTTAAAAGAGTCAGATTCTGTTTTTTCTTGGCAATAGTTTAGCGTCAGAAACCGGTAAATACTATGCTCTGAGTACGACAATCTGGCAATTCGAATAACAATATCAAGCTGAGGCTGAATGAATATGATAGACGGTGAGTGTTTTTTTTTTATAGTAAAGGAAGCATCATAGCAAGACCAGAATCATCACTTATTTGTCCATCACACCAGAATTTACCATCAAAACGGAGAACACGAAGGCGGTAAGGAGGATGATTGATAGTGACGAGGACGAGGACGGGGACGCCAGCCAAGTCATTTCCATTCGTTTTGCATATAAGATGAAAACCCTCGCTGTCAGGGTTACACGCGTGCCTGCTCTACTTTTATAAGCTTGACAAATGACAGGCCATTGAGGTCCGCGTCAGGGCGAAGGAAGGAGACGGGTGTGAAGAAGAGGAGAAGGAAAAAGAAAAAGAAAGGTAGAATATAAGAAGGAAGAGAGGAGGTAGAGGAAAGGAAAAGGGAAACAAGGAGAAAGAGAAGACGCAGGGAAGGCTATGTGTGTGTATCAGAGAGAGAGAGAGATCAGGCAACAGGTGAAGGAGACAGGAGGAGAAGGAGACAGGGAGAGAAGGTCGTCGTTGTTGTTGTTGTTGTTGTTGTTGTTGTTGTTGGTGGTGGTAAAGGAGGAGGAGGAGGAGGAGGAATTTGATGGGAATGGTTGTGAAGCTGCGTTGCCCTGAGATTGTGCAAGAGAGAGAGAGAGAGAGAGAGAGAGAGAGAGAGAGAGAGAGAGAGAGAGAGAGAGAGAGAGAGAGAATTTCCCATGATTCACTCTTTCCTCCCCAATCAACATCATCCTCTCCCTCTTCTTCCTCTTACTTTTTTTTCTCTCCTCATTAGGCTGATTGTAATTTTCTGGACCCTTGCTCTCTCTCTCTCTCTCTCTCTCTCTCTCTCTCTCTCTCTCTCTCTCTCTCTCTCTCTCTCTCTCTCTCTTCTCTCTCTCTCTCTCCTCTCTCTCTCTTTCTCTCTCTCCTTTCTCTCCTCCACCAGTTTCTTCCTCCTCCTCCTCCTCCTCTTCTTCCTCCTCCTCCTCCTCCTCCTCTTCTTCCTCCTCCTCCTCCTCATATAGGTATTAGGGGCATAGAAGCGCAATTGCATCATTTTGCGGCATAACAGACTTGATCGTACAACCCGCCGCCACAATCTCTCTCTCTCTCTCTCTCTCTCTCTAATTGTTTACATGCTTTTGTCTGTCTTTTAATAGCCACACAAGACCAATTTGCTAAAGTTATCCCTTAAATATGTAAAGTACCACCTCTTCAGTATTATGGCTTTAGAATGGCTCATCTAGATCGGGTAATCTCTTCGTTAACAGGCTCCTTAATTTATAATGCGAGTATCAACATAACACACTAATGATAATGTATAATGTAGTATGTATATGAACAGAAACTTGCTTATACGACGTCACTAATTGAACACACTAATGACCACGATAACATGAAGAATAACAAAAAAACATCAATTTGAGTACGCTAATGAGAGCAGAAACACACTGATTGATGATGCGAATAAGGCCAGAAACATCAAATAACGAAATAAAAATGGGTTGCGAATTATGTGTTATTGGGAAAACTCCAAATTCGGGTCTCTATCTATCTGGAGACCCAAAGTAACAGTGGTAACTTATAGATGATGGAAGCCAGGGTCGAGGGAGGGCCAAGTGGAGGGGTGACAAAGGAGAAATGATGGAAGCCAGGGTCGAGGGAGTGCCAAGTGGAGGGGTGACAAAAGAGAAATGATGGAAGCAAGGGTCGAGGGAGGGCCAAGTGGAGGGGTGAAAAAAGAGAAATGATGGAAGCAAGGGTCGAGGGAGGGCCAAGTGGAGGGCTGACAAAAGAGAAATGATGGAAGCCAGGGTCGAGGGGGGGCCAAGTGGAGGGCTGACAAAAGAGAAATGATGGAAGCCAGGGTCGAGGGAGGGCCAAGTGGAGGGCTGACAAAAGAGAAATGATGGAAGCCAGGGTCGAGGGAGGGCCAAGTGGAGGGCTGACAAAAGAGAAATGATGGAAGCCAGGGTCGAGGGAGGGCCAAGTGGAGGGCTGACAAAAGAGAAATGATGGAAGCCAGGGTCGAGGGAGGGCCAAGTGGAGGGGTAACAAAAGAGAAATGATGGAAGCCAGGGTCGAGGGAGGGCCAAGTGGAGGGGTAACAAAAGAGAAATGATGGAAGCCAGGGTCGAGGGAGGGCCAAGTGGAGGGCTGACAAAAGAGAAATGATGGAAGCCAGGGTCGAGGGAGGGCCAAGTGGAGGGGTAACAAAAGAGAAATGATGGAAGCCAGGGTCGAGGGGGGGCCAAGTGGAGGGGTGACAAAGGAGAAATGATGGAAGCCAGGGTCGAGGGAGGGCCAAGTGGAGGGGTAACAAAAGAGAAATGATGGAAGCCAGGGTCGAGGGAGGGCCAAGTGGAGGGGTGACAAAAGAGAAATGATGGAAGCCAGGGTCGAGGGAGGGCCAAATGGAGGGGTGACAAAAGAGCATCAGGCGGAGTAGGATGACGCACACTAACATCGGGCAGAGATAGGTCATTGAGGTTGGTACTCTCACACCCACTCGTCTCTCACCCCAATTTCGAATGCCGTAAAGGAGGTTAGTAGCGTTATAATGAGTTGTTTTTCACGTTCATGGGACAGATGAAGGAGCAAACCGACCACCAGAGTCATTAACTACCCCTAGAAATGCTCAAAACTCTTACGAATGCCTTGTCAAATATGTGTGATTGGCCGCCGGAATGTTTAGTAATATGACCCAAAGATACCTGGAAGCTTTTATCTTACAGTGGAGAAGTTATGGCTGCTGCTGCTGATGATGATGATGATAAAACTCACAAAGCACAAAATCACAATCGGACAAAAATTACACACAAAAAAAATCGGAGAGCGTCGGGAGGGGCTTCGATCCTACACTGTACTTATCATGGCCGTTGCTGCTGCTGAACTCAAAGCACAACACATGATACAAAGCACCCCACTAAGTAAACTCCCAACGGCACAAAGGTCACAAGTCAACACCCGAGTCCAAAGTCATTCTCCTACGCGCCAAGTTTGAGTCGTGAGAGGCTCCGACAACCAGTAATATACATGCTAATACCTCGACGTGGGGCGCACCTAGAGGGAGTCCGACTTGAAAACGCTAACATCGGCTCCCTGGAACTATAATCTTGGCACTCTTAATTGGTCCTGAAGCTCCCCTGCCTCCCCTCTCCCCCTCGCTCCAAAGAAACATTGACTAATATCGGCTCCCTGGAATTAGTCACCATACACTAAATTGGTCCTGAAGCTCCCCCGCCTCCTCTCTCCTCCTCGCTCCAAGGAAATGTTGAC
>NC_066574.1:8164268-8174268 GCF_024679095.1 Eriocheir sinensis | reverse complement strand
ACAACAACAACAACAGCGAAAAAGAAGAAGAAAATACGATTATTATGAAACGGAAGAATACAAAAGCAAAATGAGAGAGAGAGAGAGAGAGAGAGAGAGAGAGAGAGAGAGAGAGAGAGAGAGGCTGGAAGATGATGCCTCACTGATCATCTCTAACATCTCATCTCCAGCTACTTACATCTCATCAGTCTCTTACACCCCCCCCCCCCACCCTCAGCCTCTCCCATCTCTCTCCCTTCCCTACTCCCCTCTTGCCCGTCACTCCCTCCCATTACTCCCATTCCGTGTTGTTTCCTTTCTTTCCCTTCCACTCATTCCTGTTTATCGCCCTTTCCTTCTTTCTTTCAATCACTTTTCCATTTATTTTTTCTTTCCCATTCCGTTTCATTTCTTCCTTCTTTTCCATTCCTTCCTTCCTTTCCCTTCCCTTCCATACCTTCCTTTCCATTCCTTTTCATTCCTTTCTTCCTTCCCATTCCTTTTCATTTCTTCCTTCCTCTCCATTCCCTTCCATACCTTGCCTTCCATTCCTTTCTTCCTTCATTTCTTCACTCTTTCATTTTGTTACTTCCATTTCTATTTTCTGTTTATTCTCTTCCTCCTTCCCTCACTTTCTTTTTTTCCTTTCTATCCTGCTCTTACTCTCCTCCCCCCGGCTACTCCCTTCCATCATCTCTTTCCCCTCACATCTATCCCATTCTGTTTTTTTAATATTTTTTTGCCCCCTTTCGTTTTCCTTTCCTTCCATTCCATCCCTTGCCTTTCCCTTCCCATCCCTCTGACTACTGACTAGTTCTACTCCATCTTGTCACCCTTCTCTCTCTCTCTCTCTCTCTCTCTCTCTCTCTCTCTCTCTCTCTCTCTCTCTCTCTCTCTCTCTCTCTCTCTCTCTCTCTCTCTTTATCTATCTATCTATCTATCTCGCCCTTCAAAAATTGCCCCTTCCTGCAGATAAAGTCTTGAGGCTGATGGGCAGGAGGAGGAGGAGGAGGATATGGAAGAAAGAAGGGAAGATTTGTGAAAATAGGCCAGGGAGCACTAAGGAGATGAAGAGAGAGGAGGAGATAAAGGGAGATGAGAACGGGAAAAAAGAGGAAGAGGAGGAGGAGGAGGAGGAAGCTATAAACGAAGGAAAGGAAGATGTAAAAAAAAAAAAACCGATTGGGAGCAGCAGAGGAAACAATAAACATGGAAACGTGGAAAAATAGGCAACAGACAGCTTTAGTTAGTTAATCAGTTCATGAGACATTTTATTAAGTTGCTGAATAGATGAAGCCCTTGACTGCGGATTTCCCAGCAGAAGACCTCACCAAGCTACAGGAGTGGAACAAAAAGTGTCTGCTACAACTCACTGAAGAAAAATGTTAAGTCCTGCAGCTTGGGAGGGGATATCCAACATACCAATACCACATGGGAAACACTCCACTATCCACCACAGAGGCAGAGAAAGACCTGGGACTGTATATTACCAGGCTACCAGTGAAAGCCAAATCCGTGCCAATCGCAGCGGACAGGTTGAACGCTTCATACGCACATACGGTAACATTCAACGTACTGTCATTGCATCATAGTAACGGTCGCTACGAATCTCTAAGTTGATCATATTGGCATCATCTGTTTCAGCGGGGAGGTTGTTCCAGTGGCGGATGATTCAGTTTGGTAAAAGAATCTCCTGCCGATGTCTGCACTGCGTCGCTTTTGTTTGAATCGCTAGATCGATATATCTGTTTCTCGTGTTCTTTTGGAGCTTTGAAATATCCCTATAGTTGTGTCTTTAGGAGATGGGGGGAGGAGGAGCAGGAGGAGGAGGAAGAAGAAGAGGAGGAAAGGGAACTTACGATAAGTCCTAGAAAACACCACGATTGAAAGAGGAAGGAAGGAAGGAAGGAAGGAAGGAAGGAAGGAAGGGCAAGAAAAGAGAAAGGAGAAGGACGTGGTTAGCATATATAAAGGGAGGAGGAGGAGGAGGAGGAGGAGAAGGAGAAGGAGAAAGGAAGGAAGGCAGGAAGGAAGGAAGGAAGGAAGGAAGGAAGATCAAGATTAAAAGACAAAGAAGGTGGACGTGGTTGGCATGTATAAAGGAAGGAGGAGGAGGAGGAGGAGGAGAAGAAGAAGAAGAAGAAGAAGAAGAAGAAGAAGAAGAAGAAGAAGAAGAAAAGGTGGAGAGAATGAGGAGGCAATAGAAAACAAGAGAAGAAAAATAATGAAGCCGAAAAAATGAAGGAGACTGCATGAGAGAAGATAGAGGAAGGGAAAACGAAGGAACAGGAGTCAGGGATTGAGACGGAGTGGGGTGGCGGGAGTGGGCTTTAGCGGGTGGAAGGGTGGAGGAGAGTGGGGGAGTGGAAGAGCTGGCGCGTTTGTAGACTGGGTAGATACTCTTATGTGGCAGGTAAATTAATGTTCGCTTGTTCTAAAGGCTCTCGAGGGGGAGGTTAGCATGATTTATATACCCTAAGGAAACTAGGAGGAGGAGGAGGAAAAGGAGGAAGAGGTAGAGCAGAAGAGGGTGGAGGTGGAGGTGGAGGAGGAGGAGGAAAATGAAAATGAAATGAAGAGGAGGAGGACAAGGACGAAGACGATGATTAGAAACAAGAGGAGGAGGCGGAGGAGGAGGAGGAGGGATAAAAAATAATAGTAAAGTGAACGAGTAGAGTAGGCCAGGCAGCTATATCTCGGGTAGTTCTAAAACCCTTGAGGCACCTAAGAGCTTTCGCCGCTCTGAGAAGGATTAGCGAGGCGCCTAGAACAGCATCCTCGTCGTCGCTGTTATGTAAGGACGCGTCGAGGCAGTGAGGGAGGAAAAGTATGGATTGTTACGTCCGAGGGTACACTAACGATGACTCTTTTGCTTTCGTTAAAAAATCCAGGCTTATTTTTGTGTTGTCCTGCTTTTTGGTGGAGGAGAACGCAGTGTTGTTTTTTTTATTCTATTTTTTTTTTTACGGTAAAGGAAGCAGCTCAAGGGTAAAAATAAGTAAAAGCAGAAATGCCCGATATGCGCTGCTCCTGTAAAAAAAATATTGAGATAAGTGATAGAAAGATAGGTCAAGAAGTGTCGTTATACGCGGATGTGTTTGTTATGAAGACACGGAGATGACAGTTTGCGGTGCCCTTATGTCAGTCTCTCGGCACACAACATCGCTGCACCTGAAGGCACTGTGGCCGGGCCTTTGTGGCGGGGCTTTGGGGCAGGAGCGCAGCCGTGTGTGCCTGGCTAGTGGCAGTGGCCGCGGGCGGGGCGTGAAGGGTCGGAAGGGGCGCCTGGCCGAGACGTTGCTCGCGGCTGCAGCGGAGCGGCGGCGAGGAAAGGTCAGAGGCAGGTATTTTCAAACGCTTCGGGACCTTGTTACGACTTTTCTTTTAAGTCCAGAGAGGAGCTGCGTTGGGTTGTCAGGAGTGTTTTTCCCGTTCACAGCGCGGAAGCCTTGCAAAACTACCGCCAGGGTCAGGAAACCAAGGATGACGTCTGTTTACATGTGACGTCACGAGCGCGGTGCATTGTGGGAAAACAAGTGCTTAGCGATTTATCCTAGATTCCTAATACGTCTCTCATCCGTGCAGGAAACCACCCATGGAAACCCCTACAAAAACTTCCGCGAAAGCCTTTTGAAATAGATGTACTCAGGCTCCGAAGAGTTTAATAATATGGATCAAAGATATCTTTTTGTCAGTCTAGGGAATTCAATTAGGCCATCAAAGAGATGAGATGCGCTTTAGGGCCGCCGCTGCGTCTGAGCTTCCCGCGAGGTGCTGAGTTGGACGGGAAGGACACGCGATGCCGCCCCATATCTTGGACGCCACTGACCCTGCCGCCCCCACCTTCCCCTGCCGCCCCCACCTCCTCCTGCCGCCCCCCTGCCCCCCCGCTCCTCTGGCACTTCATAAAACGACGGGGGAATGTACGCGAATCTGGAGACGAGGAAAGGCCGATTGAACACACACACACACACACACACACACACACACACACACACACACACACACGAGTATGGCTGTGTCTAGCCCCCCCTCCCCCCACTCACGCTCAGGCCTCGGGTGGGTGCCCATTATCCTCCCCCCTCCTCCCTCCCCCCCCGGCGCTCCCGTCCTGGGGCTGCTGATGCGCCAGAAAACTTGTGGGGCGAGGCGGCCATTCTGAGGAAGACTTTCGTCCTTTGCCTGTGACGGTTAAAGGGAAGGTGGCCTGACCCCGCCCACACCCACCCGCCTACCCGCCCACACCAACCCAGCCTGCCTCACCCACACCCGTACGCGACACCCCTACCCAACCTGCCCCACCCACACCCACCCACACACTCACACCCCTACCCAGCCTGCCCCACCCACACCAACCCAGTCTGCCTCACACACCCACACACTCACACCCCTACCCAGCCTTCCCCACCCACATCCTCACCCACACCCTCACCCACACCACTGCCCATCCTGCCTAACCCTCCCCTCACTTTTTTTTTTTTCGTTCGTTTCCCTGAATATTTTTCTTCCGTTTTTTTTATTTCCTTTTTCCTTCCTTTTTTTTTTTTAATTCCTCACGCCTCACCACTACCCCACCCTGTCCCACCCTTGCCAATCCACATCCACTTCCCTCACCCACCCGTGCACCCACCCACACCCTCAGCCACATCAACCCAGCCTGCCGCCCCCCCCCCAATTGCCTAGCCTCCTCAATCCACACCCACCCACACCCTCGGTCACACCAACCTAGCCTTCTACATCCATTTCCCTCAACCACCCATGCAGCCACCCACACCCTCATCCACATCAACCCCGCAGGCCCCCCCCCCCCCCCCACACACACACACTTACACCACGCCACACCATTGTCTAGCTTCTTATCCCCCCCCCAGTCACACCATCCCAGCCTTCCACACCCATTTCCCTCAACCACACCAACCCAGCCTGCCCCTTCCACACCACTGCCCAGCCTGCCCCACCCTTACCCACCCCCACCCGCTCACCCTACGCCGTGCCCGCCTCCCCTCGCTATCGGTATCGAGTTTCACCTTTAAAGATTTAACGCGAGTCATTATCGGCTCACTCCTTCCCTCGACCCCCCGCCTCCCCTCCCCTCCTCCCCCACCAAAGTTCTCCTCCGGCGTGTTGAGTATATGAGGGTAAGTCATGGATTGCTAGTAATGGTGGTGGTGGAGGTGGTGGTGGTGGTGGTGGTGGTGATAGTAGGGGACAGAGTTGTGGATCGTGGTGGTTATGGTGGTGGTGGTTATGGTGGTGGTGGTGGCTTAAAATGAACCAAGGAGTTTGGAAGTGGTTTTTAGAGTTTTAAATAGCTGAGAGAGAGAGAGAGAGAGAGAGAGAGAGAGAGAGAGAGAGAGAGAGAGAGAGAGAGAGAGAGAGAGAGAGAGAGAGAGAGAGAGAGAGAGAGAGAGAGAGAGAGAGAGATGCTCTTTAAAAATTCCCGTTACCTGTTCTTTTAATTGGACGATGCACTCTCTCTCTCTCTCTCTCACTCTCTCTCTCTCTCTTTATTTTTTTATTATTCCATTTCCTCGCTCTGTTTTATTTTCCTTCTTTCCGTCTGTCTTTTTCTTTGTCCTTTCCTTCCTTTCTTCTTTCCTCCCCTCCTCCTCTTTCCTTGTTCTCTTCCTTTCTGTGTCTTTTCTTTTCTTTTCCTTCCTTCCTTCCTTTTCTCTTTTACTCTTCCTTTCTTTTCCTCACTTCTTTTCGTCCGCCTGTTTCCTCTTCCTCTCTCCTTCCTCTTTCTTTCCTTCCTCCTCGTTCCTCTCTTCATTCGTTCCCTTCTCGCCTCTCCCTCCCTTTCCCTCCTTCCTTCCTCCCGCCCTCCTTCCCTCCCTCTCTCTCCGCCTTCCCTCAAACTTTACTTTCAACTTTACTTCCACCGTGACCTTCCCTCAATCTAATCCTCCTCCTCCTCCTCCTCCTCCTCCTCCTCCTCCTCGTGTCAATCTTTCCTCTTCCTCTTGCTTCCTTCTCTTATTTTTCCTTCCATTTCTTTCTCCTTCCCTTCCGTTCCCTTCCGTTCCGCTCCGTTCCGTTCCGTCCTCTTCCCTTGTCCTCCCTTCCCTAACCTTCCCTTCCCTACCTTTCCTTTCCCTCATCTGTTCTTCCGTTCCCTTCTCTTCCCTTCCCTTCCCTTCTCTTCCCTTCCCTTCTCATCCCTTCCCTTCCACTCCCTTCCCTTCCCTACCATACAGCTTTCCTTTTTTCAGCTTTTCCTCCTTCCCTTCCCTTCCCTTCCCTTAGCTTCTCTTCTTTTTTCCCCTCCCTCATCATTCTCCCCTTCCTTCCTCCCTTCCGTGCGGGGCTTGAAGAGAAATAAGAGACAGGTGTTTCTCATCCTGACTTTTCTAATTAGTCGGCTCCTATTACCTGCCCGAAGTTCTTTTCTCCTCACCTCCCTCAATGTCTTCCTCCTCCCTTTCTCCTTTTTTTCCTTCTTTCCTTCCTTTGCTTTTTATTCTCTTTTTTCTTCTTTTCTTTATTACGTTTCTTTATTTCTTTTTTTTCATTCTCTTTCGGGATCTGTTCTTTCTTCTTCTTCCTTCGTTTCTTCCTCTCCTGCTTATTTCCTTCCATTTGCCCTTTTTTTCTTTCATTTTATCTTTCCTCCTTTCCTTTCTTCTTTTCTTTTTCCTTTTTATCTTTCCTTCCATTTTCTTCCTCTCATCTTCTCGTTTACCATTCCCTTCCCTTCCTCTCCTTTTCCTTTCTTTCCCTTCCATTCCCTCCCCACTTCCCTGCCATTTCCTCCCCTTTCCATTCCCTCCCCTTCCCTTCCCTTCTCTTTCCTTTCTTCTGCCACTCCCATGAACGTCTTTCTCCTTTTCTTCTTCCCTTTATTTTCCTTCCCTCTCACTCTCCTTCACTCATATCCCTACCATCCATCCATCCTTCCTTCCTTCCTTCCTTCCTTCCTTCCTTCCCTCCCTACACTTGCCCTCCTTCACATTATAAGCCTCCCAAGGGCCTCTAAACTTGGACGAATCAAAACATAAATACTTAAGAGCGGAATGGAGGGAGATGATGAAAGAGGAGGAGGAGGAGGAGGAGGAGGAGGGGGAGTGAGAGCTTGTTGACTTCACTTCTCCAGGAAAGAAAACGATAGAAAGCGAAATAATTATAACTTTTTTCACGGCACTGGAAGGTTGTTGGAGTGTGTGTGTGTGTGTGTGTGTGTGTGTGTGTGTGTGTGTGTGTGTGTGTGTGTGTGTGTGTGTGTGATGTAATGTAGCGTAATGTAAGAGCTTTGTAAGAGTCCTCAATGTCCTCAAGTGTGTATCTGAAAGCACTATCACTCTTTGCACTAGGAAATTGGACAGGGATGAAAAACGCGTGTCGAGGGTTGGATTATTGACACCGGTACAAACAAGGGGAAGAATACTGAATAAGGACTTTGCTGCGGCGTAAATACGAAGATATGTCACACGGCAAAGGAAGGGAAAGGAAGGAAAGAAAAGGGAAGGGAAGGGATGGGGCAGGAAAGGTTGCAAGGAAACAAAAGATGAAGAGGAGGTGCAGTAAGGGAAACAAGAGGGAAAGGAAGGAAAGAAAAGGAATGGTAAAGGGAAGGCAACAAGGAAAGAAAACAGGAAGAGGAGGTGGAGAAAGGAAGGTGGAAACATGGGAAGAAGAAAGGAATGGAGTGTTGCCGCATAAAAAAAATAGGTATGCAAAAAATAAAAACAACGAGAACACTTAGGGCCAGTTTCACAGTTCCCCATGATGGGTTAGTAAGCTCCCAAACCAATACCAGAGCCTTCGAAGTTTCCTTGTATAGTGTCTGGTGTTTATATTTAAGTTCACAGATTTGATGAAACTATACAGGAAAAGTCTTGTGTATTTAGGGTGGCATTGAAGACCTCACCGTTTTGGATTGTATGGGATTTTGTAGTTTGGTTCGGGCTGTTACGAAGACACTGTGTTGGACTGTGAAATCGACTCGTAATCAAGGGGATGTTTTAGCTTAAGAGACCCGGATGTATCGCCTTACTACCTCCTTGTACGTTTATTTTTCTTATCATTTTTTTTACAGCTAAAGAAACAGCTCAAGGGCAACAAAAAAAAAACGTGTAAAAAATAAAAAGCCCGCTAATCGCTACTCCCACAAGAACAAAATTAATGAGAGGCCAAAAGAGAGGTCAGTTTCGGGAGGAGAAGCGTCTTGATACAACATTCGAGTCAGGTTGAGAGGGAGGAGTACGGACACTATGGGTCGTATTATGACATTTCATCGCTCAAGAACACACATTTGACAAGGCTTTCATAGGAGTTGTGGGCATTTCCAAGAGTAGTTTTATGGCCCGGTGGTAGTTTGACCCTTCTTCTGTACAATGAACCTAAAGAAACACTCATTAGAACCCGACTGATCCCCTCTTTGACCTTTAGAAATAGCTGATGTGAGAACTGAAAGTGCCTTCTAATACCAACTTATGAGGTGACTACTGCAGCCCCCCAAACACCTGAGACGCCGAGAAAGAGAAAACTAAAATGAAAACGACGACAAAGAAGGAGAGAGAGGTCGTTCGTGAGTTTCAATGTATATATAGTGTTCTCCTGAGACGCAGAGAAAGAGAAAACTAAAATGAAAACGACGACAAAGAAGGAAAGAGAGGTCGTTCGTGAGTTTCAATGTATATATAGTGTTCTCCTGAGACGCAGAGAGAGAAAAAAACTAAAATGAAAACGACGATAAAGAACGAGAGAGAGGTCGTTCGTGAGTTTCAATATACCATAGTGTTCTCAAAGACGTTGGCAACAGCTGTGGTGGAACAATATACTTTTCCTTAACGGCATTTCTATATACGTCTTCTGTATGAACTCTCCGTAAGTATTGGGTTTTGAGTTGAAGAGAAAGTTAAACACGAAAAAAACCGAAGGGGAAAAAAAATATAGATTACCGATACGAGAGGATAGAAGAACAAGGCTTTTCTAATACTGTGCAGAAAAATAAGGACGCACAGTAGAGAGAGAGAGAGAGAGAGAGAGAGAGAGAGAGAGAGAGAGAGAGAGAGAGAGAGAGAGAGAGAGAGAGAGAGAGAGAGAGAGAGAGAAGAGAAGAGAAGAGAAGAGAAGAGAAGAGAAAGAGACAGAGAAGCAGAGAAAATAGACCATGGAAACAAATAAGTGGGTGGAAGAGGAGGAGGAGGAGGAGGAGGAGGAATACAAAGGAAGAGGGCGAGTAACTAATGAGATTCTATATTAAAAAAAACAAACACTTAAAACATGAATTAATGAGAGAGGGAGGTGAAGGGTAAGCAGACTGGGATAGAGAGAGAGAAAAACAACAACCCAGTAATATGAGAATGAGTGCGTACAGAAAACAACAACAACAACAACAACAACAACAACAACAACGCGAAAGACAAGGGTATGGCTCTCAGATCGTCTATAAACACACACACACACACACACACACACACACACACACACACACACTCCCACACACAATTAGGGCACGAATCTTAATGAGGCGCCTGTATGTATCTGTATGTATGTATGTATGTATATATGTATGTTAATGAAGGACTTGCGATAGACGAACATAATGATAAATAAGGCAAGAGTCTGCGTACTAAGAAACACGAGATCAAAACAACAAATTAACGAGAGAGAGAGAGAGAGAGAGAGAGAGAGAGAGAGAGAGAGAGAGAGAGAGAGAGAGAGAGAGAGAGAGAGAGAGAGAGAGAGAGAGAGAGAGTAATAAGCATCAGCCATCGAGACACAAACACCAGGTAGCCATAGTAATTAGCACTTGTATAACAGGTCTTTGCATACGAAGAAACACGCAAAATCAAAACAAATTACCTAACGTTGAATTGCCCACAAGACTAATGAGCCGGGCAGTCAGTAATTCTCCGTGGTCTAAGGTTGGTTTTACAAGACACTTTGAGATCTCACATCACCTATTTCTAATCGTCAAAGAGGGGATCAGTCGGGTTCTATTGAGTGTTTCTTTAGGTTCATGGTATAGAGGAAGGGTCAGACTACCACCAGGGTCATAAAACTACCCCTGGAAATG